>NC_092752.1:4839930-5141319 GCF_047496795.1 Chiloscyllium punctatum
GGCTTAGGTTTAAAGTGAGAGGATACTTAAGGGACACTTTCAAGCAGAGAGTAGTGCATGTATGGAATGAGAGAAAATGGTTGATGCTGGTACAGTTACAACACTTGAAAGGCATCTGGATGGGTACATAGATAGGATGGGTTTAAGAGTGATATGGGACTAGATTGATTGATGGTATTTGGTTAGCATGGATTTGTTGATTGCAAGGGTCAGTTTCTGTGCTGTACACCTGTCGCTGCTCACTTAAGGTATTTGAATTTTTTTTGCTCCTTTCCCCTTCCCTGCAAAACCTTATGCTTCCAGGCTGTGATGTCCTCACTGCTCACTTGTCTTGTATTCTAGGAGTCATTCCTCACATTCACAAATCCCTGATTGGCAAAAAAGGACAACAGAAGACTGTTTGATAATGGAAACTTCCTTAATGGTTCGTTATACTCAGGACTCCATCTCCAAATCAGATGTAGAAAGTTGGAGGAATCTGACTGGAAAGACACTGGACTTCTGAAATGTGATTGCATAGACATTTTTTATCTCATAGTATTCGGGGAGGGGTCTTTTTAAAAGTAAAGCTCAATCAAACTTCCGTGTGCACTAGTCTGGGAAAGCCAAATCTGGGACCATATCCTCCAAGGTGGGACTGTATCTAGGTGACCTGGATTTGTTTCCTGGTTACTGCCTTTTCATAGCATCCCTGTTGCAGTGTTTTAAATGCAGGAAGAGCTCACTGCTTGTATGACTTTTATTTTTGAAGTAGATTTAAATCCAGATGGTTTGTTCTGACTGTTTGTTCTGTCTATTGGTGTATGAAGTTTTCAATAAAATGTATTAAATGGTTGTCTAGTGTTTTTGTTCTTTTTTGAGAATGCAAGAGTTCTGTGGTTAACCATGGAAATGAAGTTTTCCCAGCGATAAAGACTATCTTGTCTGGGTTGAATGGTGCAGCAGCTGTTGGATGGAGAGAAAAGAGCTGACGTTTTGAATCTACCTGACTCTGTCAAAGCTTTGACAAAGGGTCATTTAGACTCTAAAAGTTAGCTCTCTTCTCTCCTTTACAGATGCTGCCAGACCTGAGATTTTCCAGCATGTTCTCTTTTGGTTTCAGAATCCAGCATCTGCAGTGATTTTGCTTTTATCCAGCTATTGTATGGTATGGCTTTTAATATTCCACTGTTACTTCAACTTCCCTGGGTGTGGAACCTGACTTGCCCAGTGTGGGGGAAAATAGTGTTGCATTGACAACTCTCTCTTGGCTCCTTCATAATTTGCCATGTTCTGTCTTAATTATTTAACTAACATGCAAAGAATTTTTCTTTACTTTGCCCTGTAGATGCTTTGACCAGTTTCTTTGCCTTTGTCCTGAAACTATCACACTGGAATGTGAATTTTTTTCCTTCCATATGGTCCCCATCAAACAGCTTGTAACTTATTTCTTTTTACTCAAAACCAATCCTGGTCAAAGACCACCTATTTGTTTTTCAAGGCTGTAACAAGATAATTTGGTTTCCTCAGAGGTTGGTGATGAACCCAGTTACTACACTGTGGTGAAATTCAAGTGTGGGTGTATGTAATCATGGGTATAACTTCAATACACTGAAATGTAGCTGGATTAAGATGTAAAAGTTTGTGTCATCAAGTTTGTACTAGGCAGTGAACAGTTGAACGTAAGTATGAATACCAGGATTGCAAATGAAATCAGTGAAACTTTGCTTGATTTCTATTTGGGCTTTGCACAGAGTTTGAACCTTTACAATGAAATTACTTTTTACCTTTCCTGTACTTGAATTCACCATTTTGGTCCCTCAACATGCACTTTTTAAAAATTCTGCATTGTTTATCTTGCATCAGAACATTAATTTATTCTAGTTAACATTTCTTTGAAAGCCTGCTACTCAAAGTGTCTGTGTTGATTGACTTAACCCTGGGAGGCTTGTTAAGGTGGACAACTTCATTTCTTTTGATCCTCTCTGGGATTCAGGAAGTCCAGAACTGGAGGGCAACATTTTATGGTGAGAGTAGAAAGATATAAATGGGACCTGAGGGATGATATTTCCATATGGTTCATCTGTGGAATGAAATGGTAGATCTAGATATCCATCTAGACATATACTGTTAAGGATTGAGATGGATATGGGCTAAATGCAGACAGATGGGGCTAGTTTGGGAAATGTCAGTATGGATGAGTTGGACTGAAGGGTATGTTCCCATAATGTCGTTCTATACTTGGATGACTATTAAAGTCCTCAACAGGAAAATGCTAGAAAATGGGGCTAGTTAGATTTAGTTCTTGTGCAGACTTTGGGTTGTGGGGCCTCTTCTGAACTGATTCTAATTTGAAATAAAAGCTGTCTGAGTGATTAAGATCAGTGACCTCAGAAGTGCATCTTATGAAATATTTGTAAAAGGGAATTTTCATTCTTATTCCTAAATTCCTTTCTTGTGTGGTGCCTACATTTGTTGAGGCAAAAGTGAGAACTGCAGATGCTGGTGAGTCAGTTGAAAACCATGGTGTTAGGAAAAAGTACAGCAGGTCAGGCAGCACCCCAATGAACAGGAGAGTTGACCTTTTCAGGCATATGCAGGAATTCCTTTTTTTTTAGTGTGCCCTTTAGATAACCTAAAACTGGTTTAAAGCTGAACTCAAGATGAATGTTTTGAGTTGGTGTTAAATTTGCAGGAATCATATGGGTCACCTTTTTAGAGATGTTTAAACTTAATACACTTTAAAACATTTTGTTTCATATGCAATATCTCCTTTGGCTAAAAGGCTGACCCTTAATTTTTGTAATAGTGCCTTTCAGTATTGTACTCGCAAGAAGATTTGCAATTTCCAGTTCCACTTTGTCTAAACCATATAGGATCTTTGTCAATAAAGTCACTTGTTTTTCTAAATTTCAGTGGAAACAAGCCCTAGCTGTCCACACGGACTGCTCGTTCATTTCAGGTTTCACTACAGGTATAGCCTTTCATAGCAAGTTTCAAACCCATGATCGCTAGTACCTAGAATGGAAAGGGCAGTAAAAAGGTGGGAACATCACCACCTGCAAGTCTCCCTGAATGCACCATTGTGGCACAGACATGTTGTCACTTTTCACCCTGACTGTGTCCTAATCGTGGAACTCCCCTCCTAATAGTACTGGGTGTGTGTAAACCCCAAACATGGGTACAAGAAGGGAGTCCACTCACTTTTCCAAGACAGTTAAGGATGGGCAATAAATGCTGATTGACATCTTTATTCCATGAATGAATTTTTAAAAAGACTTTGTTTCAACTGTGACATCTATACAGTATTACTGTACTACAAGAGGCAGAAGGTATGAATCTTTCACATTTGGGATTGTTCACAGCATTTATCAAACCTTTGCTGGGATCAGTTCATTGTTTCTAGTCCTCTAAAATAATTCCGCATTTTGAGAAATTTCATCCACTAAGCACACTCTCAAAACCCATATGCATGTAAATTTAGTTTGTTATAGAAACCTACATCAGGTCATTTGGCCTTGTGTTTGAGATAGCTCTGTGGAAGAGCTATTCTAAGCCCAGGCTTTTCTCCTGTATCACTACAAAATTAGTGCCCTCCATGTCCAATTGCCTTTGAAAGTTTTCATGTGGAAGCTTGACTTTTAACACCCTTTTCAGGTTGTGAATTACAGAATGTAAAAACCCTTTGCAGAAAATGCTCTTTTCCAGTCAGTTTTATTTCTATTTTAGATCTATAAACCCTGGTAACTAACTGACAGTTTCTTGACACTTGGTCTGTCTAAAAGCAACTTTAATTACTTTTTTTGCCGAACTTTTCTTACATTTCTTTCCTCCTGTGGTTCTTTCTTTTCACCTCCACCCCTCCCCCAATTGTGTACCACTTGCATAAAAAAATTTGAAATTTCATGCAAGTTATTTTATAAAAGAATTTATTTCAGATCAATGGCTTCTTGTTTTTTTTTTCCCCAAGTCACAGCCCCAGCCAGACAGCAGCTGACAAGAGGTGTACAGTTCTGGTCAATGCCCAATCTCTGGTTATTAAGCCCCCAACTCTAATTTTAAAAAAAATTCAGAAGAACAGCTGCATATTGTGATGCCTGAGATGATGACTTTATTGACAAAAAATTGTCTCAAGCAGATCCTGTCAGCATTCGAAACAACTTTGGTTGGTAAAGGAATATTCACCACTTTCAAAGTGGAAGACAATTTTAAAAATCACAAAACAAGGTTATAGTCCAACAGGTTTAATTGGAAGCACTAGCTTTTGGAGCACTGCTCCTTCATCAGGTGGTTGTGGAGTACACAATTCTAAGACACAGAATTTATAGCAAATGTTCACAGTGCGATGTAACTGAAATTATACATTGAAAAATAACTTGATTGTTTGTTAAGTCTCTCATCTGTTAGAATGACCATGTTAGTTTCACTTCTTTCATATGTAAATCACCAAACCTTTTTTAAAAGTTAAATTCTCAGGTTAACTTTAATAATTGGTGTCAGCCCACATAATGTATTGAAGGTGTTAGCCCCCTGTGTGCTGTTGTCTGTGCCATAATGTTTAGACTGATTCTAATCTGAAAAATGAGTTAACAGAGTCTTACATGGATTCATGCAGTTTTTGAGCAAAGTACAATGTAACCCTGAAAGTACAAATTCACCCCACAACTGTGTATGTGCGCGCATATGGGTTTGTGTATGTGTCTGGGATGGGGGGTTGTGCGTGTCTGTGAGAGACACTGTGTATGTGAGTGTAAAGGTGTCTGTGAGAGGATGTGCATGTGAGAGTGTGTACAATGCAATGGTGGTCACCTATAGTGTGACATGAACCCAAGATCCCGGTTGAGACCCTCTCTATGGGTACCGAACTTAGCTATCAGCCTCTGCTCAGCCACTTTTCATTGCTGCCTGTCCCAAAGTCCGCCTTGGAGGATGGTCACCCAAAGGTCCGAGGTCGAATGGCCCGGACCATTGAAGTGTTCCCCATCTGGGAGGGAACCCTCCTGTCTGTTGATTGTTGTGCAGTGCCCATCATCCATTGCTGTAAGGTCTTTGTAATTACCCTTATCTAAGCAGCTGTTTCTAACCCAATTTTCTCACTCTCAAACTGAATCCTAAATTCTACCATGTTATGGTAACTGTATCCAATGGTTTCTTTTACTCGTAGATCATTTATTAAATCTGCAATATTACATGTCACCGGATCCAAGTAGCTTTGTTCCCGATTGGGATCTGCAACATATTGATCTGGGAAACAGTTCCAAAAACAGAGTTAATCCTCATGGTTACTCTGCCAATTTGATTTTCCAAACCTGCATGAAGATTAAAGTCACCCATGTTAGTGTACTACCTTTTTTGAAAAGCTCAGAAGTCTCCTGGTTTATTATCTGACTTACAGTATTGCGACTGTTAGGTGGAGTATAAGTGATTTCCAGTGATTTTATCTCCTTATTTCTTGCCTCCACCTGTATGGATTTTACACATTCCCTGATCCAGGATCATTTCTTCTGCAGTACATTTTAGGTTTTAGTGCTGGCGTAAATTTGAGGTGAAAACTCATCTCAGGACAAACAGAACACCAACAGTGCAGTCAGTCTACAGATCATCTCAATCTATAACATTAACCCTTTTACCCTCTCTGTGGATTGTTCTTGACCTACTGGGTTTTACCACCAATTTTTGTTTTATATGACGGATTTTAAATCTGACACAATTTTTTATTAAGCAAAGGAATTAAGGGATATTGGCCAAAGGCAGATAGATGAAGTTAGGTCACAGATCAGCCATGATTTCATTCAATGATGGAACAGGGTTTAGGGGCTGAATGATCTATTCCTGTTCCTATGAATGAAGTTCCTCGGGGAAAGAAATTTCTTGTCCTTCAGTACGATGCTGGACACGCAGTTTGATAGTTTAGAAATGGAGAAATGGGAAGGTCAAGAGACATAGCAACACAGAGTGGATGTTGAGAACATTAATGGGAAAAGTGTTACCATGTTTTTGAATAATATTGCTGTGAATATTAAGGCTTCTGAGGAAGGGTCACTGGACTCAAAGCCTTTAACTTTGATTTCTCTGCACAGATACTGCCAGACCTGCTGAGCTTTTCCAGCAACTTTTGGTTTTGTTCCTGATTTACAGCATCTGCAGTTCTTTAATTTGTTACAGGCCAACAGGTTTATTGGAAACCTTTCGGAGCACTGCTCCTTCATCAGGTTTCACCACGAAGGCTTGTGATTTTGAATAAACCTGTTGGACCATATCCTGGTGTCATGTAGCTTCTGACTTTGTTCACCCCAGTCCAACACCAGCACCTCCACATCTTCACTCAAACAGGGTTTGAGCCACATCAGGAGGATATTGTATTGTGTAATAATTTGGAGATGCCGGTGTTGTACTGGGGTGGACAAAATTAAAAATCACACAACCAGGTTATAGTCCAACAAGTTTATTTGGAAGCACTAGCTTTTGGAGCGCTGCTCCTTTATCAACCACCTGATGATGGAGCAGACCTCCGAAAGCTAGCGCTTCCAAATAAACCTGTTGGGACTATAACTTGGTGTTGTGTGATTTGTAACTTTGCATTATGTAAAGGAACATGAGATCTTAAGGAGATATGAGGACAGTTGGTGTCGTGTGGCTTCTGACTTTGTTTTAGTAAATGCTGCCATGAAATGCTTTGGGATCTTTAAGATAAACTAAATAAGTTAAAGGCGCTCTACAAATGCAGCTGATTGTTGGCCTCAAGGCGGATCCAACAGATAAGCTCAGGCTGTCATTGGTTCAAAGAGACTGGGCGAGAAGCTGACGATTCCTAACTTACATTTCGCCACCAAGTGGTGTTTTTTTTATTAATAAGAAATGTTTTTTCCATTAAAGCCGAGCAGTAACGGGGTGTGAGGTGCAGGAGTGCGACTGCAGCCTGTGCCCGGGGGTTTGCATTGAGTGAGCTGGAGGTTGCAGTCTGATGGTCTGGGTGTGCAACCTGTTTATTTCCTGGTTAAAGACTCCGGCTAAAGGAAGAGGAGGAGGAAGTTAAACCATGGAAGGGAACAAGGACGAGGCGGACAAGTGTTTGCAGATTGCCAGGAAAGCTTTGCGGGAAGGAGAGCCGGAGAAAGCGCTCAAATTCCTCAACAAGGCGGAGAAGCTGTACCCTTCTGCCGAAGCGAAAGGTGAGACTGCAGGAAGGGAAATGGAGGAGGGGCAGGGGGATCGCTCCAGAAAATGTAAACTGCGAAAGGGCCCAGGGTTTTAGGGGGAAGGATTTCCCACGGTCAGGGATGGCAGCTTGGTTTGCAATGTGGCTCTGTTGTTGCAACAAGCGCTGATTTCACCAGAGCCCCCAGCTGTCCATCAATCCCAGATTCCCAGGGCCCCCAGCTGTCAATCAGTCCCAGATTCCCAGGGCCCCCAGCTGTCAATCAGTCCCAGATTCCCAGGGCCCCCAGCTGTCCATCAATCCCAGATTCCCAGAGCCCCCAGCTGTCCATCAATCCCAGATTCCCAGGGCCCCCAGCTGTCAATCAGTCCCAGATTCCCAGGGCCCCCAGCTGTCAATCAGTCCCAGATTCCCAGGGCCCCCAGCTGTCCATCAATCCCAGATTCCCAGGGCCCCCAGCTGTCAATCAGTCCCAGATTCCCAGGGCCCCCAGCTGTCCATCAATCCCAGATTCCCAGGGCCCCCAGCTGTCAATCAGTCCCAGATTCCCAGGGCCCCCAGCTGTCAATCAGTCCCAGATTCCCAGGGCCCCCAGCTGTCAATCAGTCCCAGATTCCCAAAACCTCCAGCTGAAAATCAATCTGGTGTGCCACAAGGATCGGTGCTGGGCCCTTTACTTTTTGTCATTTACATAAATGATTTGGATGTGAGAATAAGAGGTACAGTTAGTAAGTTTGCAGATGACACCAAAATTGGAGGTGTAGTGGACAGCCAAGAGGGTTACCTCAGATTACAACAGGATCTGGACAAGATGGGCCAATGGGCTGAGAAGTGGCAGATGGAGTTTAATTCAGATAAATGCGAGGTGCTGCATTTTGGGAAAGCAAATCTTAGCAGGACTTGTACACTTAATGGTAAGGTCTGAGGGAGTGTTGCTGAACAAAGAGACCTTGGAGTACAGGTTCATAGCTCCTTGAAAGTGGAGTTGCAGGTAGATAGGATAGTGAAGAAGGTGTTTGGTATGCTTTCCTTTATTGGTCAGAGTATTGAGTACAGGAGTTGGGAGGTCATGTTGTGGCTGTACAGGACATTGGTTAAGCCACTGTTGGAATATTGCGTGCAACTCTGGTCTCATTCCTATCGGAAAGATGTTGTGAAACTTGAAAGGGTTCAGAAAAGATTTACAAGGATGTTGCCAGGGTTGGAGGAATTAAGCTATAGGGAGAGGCTGAACAGGCTGGGGCTATTTTCCCTGGAGCGTCTGAGGCTGAGGGGTGACCTTATAGAGGTTTACAAAATTATGAGGGGCATGGATAGGGTAAATAGGCAAAGTCTTTTCCCTGGGGTTGGGGAGTCCAGAACTAGAGGGCAGAGGTTTAGGGTGAGAGGGGAAAGATATAAAAGAGACCTAAGGGGCAACGTTTTCACGCGGACGTGGTACGTGTATGGAATGAGCTGGCAGAGGATGTGGTGGAGGCTGGTACAATTGCAGCATTTAAGAGGCATTTGGATGGTTATATGAATAGGAAGGGTTTGGAGGGATATGGGCCGGGCGCTGGCAGATGGGACTAGATTGGGTTGGGATATCTGGTCGGCATGGATGGGTTGTACCGAAGGGTCTGTTTGCATGCTGTACATCTCTAAGACTCTAATCCCAGATTCCCAGTGGCCCCAGCTGTCAATCAATCCCAGATTCCTGGGATGCAGCAGTCAATCCCAGCTTCACGGGCCCAGTGGGTGATTAATCCTGGAATCCCTAGGCCCAGATTTCCAGGACCCAGCTAGTGATCAATCCAACTATCTGTGGGGATCTAGTTGTAAATCACTTCCAGATTCCCAAGCCTGCAGTTAATCAATCAATCAGTCACTGGCCAAGTGCTTTTTTCCCTGGCTAATAGTTATGTGTATTCTTATTTCTTGTCTCCCTACAACCTCTCCCCATCCCCAAGGAGTTTGCAATAACCTCAGCTCTGCTTATTATGCCAAATGAATATTGTAACTTTGACTGTCTAGTGGGAGCTTTGCAAGTCAGGTGGTAACATAGAAATTGGGAGTCGGTGTTGCAACCCTAATGGTCTTTGAGAAGGTGAGGGGTCAGCCTCCAGAAACTATGCAGGCCATATGGATTACAGACTCTTGTTGCTATTCTGATTCAACTGAATACACAAACAAGGAGCAAGCTGTGGCTATTCGTCCCCTCGATACTACTTTGCAATTCAATAAGAATACAGCTGATCTGATTATTCTGCAATCCCCAATAATCTTTCAGCTCTATCAGTATTCTACCTACCCCTGCCTTTTGAGGAAGACAGTCCCAAAGACCCATGTTCCTCTCTCGCCTCATCTCTGTTTTAAATAGGTAACCCCTTATTTTGACAGGGTGACCCTCAGTTCTAAACAAAATTAGATATTGCTGGAAAAACTCAGCAGGTCTGGCAGTATCTGTGGAGAGAAAGCAGAGTTAACACTTCAGGTCCTAGTATTCTCCCACAAGGGGAATATTGTGTCCATAACCATCCTGTCAAAACCCTTCAGGATCTTCTAATACTGTCTCTGGTTTCAACATAAAAGTGCATGCGATTGCTACAATCAGTATGGATGCAATTATATTTATTTTTAAATTATAATGTTTTTCTCCTAGCAGATGAGGTGTCTTTGTGCATCTCTGAGGGTGCCACTTCTAGAATTTATGATTCTTGGAATAGCCAGTGAGTACTTGTGTAGGACAAGATGTTTTGAGCTGAAGTTTCCAGGTCCCTCTTTGAAAGTAATGTTGCCTGATTGTGATGAGAGGGAGGGAGGGAAAGTGTTTAACTTGAAGGTGACCTTCTGAGAGTCAGTGTGCATTGGCAAATATGAAACTAAAACGTGTTTTGATTGGCAGGTCTATCATGCATTTAAGATGCTATGTGCTCAATGTATGGTTACTGGCATTGAGTTAATTTTATTTAATTTGAGACTACCAGTACATTTGAATTCACTTGTGACAGAATGACAGTGTCATTTTTGAACCATTTATGTGCCTCCGCAGCTAGAATGCATAGTCTATTTATACTTTCGTAAGCCTCCAGAGTACTTGAAAGTCTTGTTTGTTTATGCTTCATCTCTAACAATCTTTCTCCCTCGCGCACTTTCTCCTCATTGCTGGCTGTGCATCCAGCTGCTAAGGGGTTGAGCTCTAGAATTCTCTCTCTGCTCCTCTCTCCTTTTGAAGACATTGCTTGAACCTGGCCCCCCTCACTCGGCAGATGCGACTTGTCCCGATGTTGTCTTGCTTGGCTCAGCATCCCGATTTTGTGCTTTCATGATCTTGTAAAGCAGCTTGGGATGACAGGCACTATATAAATGTGAGCTGTGTAGCAGAGAAACCCAGAAATATGAATGTTATCTAGCTTTATAAGCAATTACACAATTTGTGATATTACACAAACCTACTCTCTGTGGTTATGGGTGGTTTCAGATCAAAGTAATTTCTTAAGGGGAAGCTAAATGCATGAAGGAGAAAGAAATGGAAGCATTAGTTGATTGTGGAGGGGTGGAATAGTCTGTTTCTGTGGTACACATTCAGTCTTAACATTGATGTTTTGCATCTAGTAGAGTTTTGTTTAACCATAAAATGGACCACTGTAAAATGATCCACACCCAGTGAAAATACTTAATAAAGGACTGATTCCACTCAGCAGGATAGAGTTTCCAAACTTTTCTGAACCGTTGTTTCAAAGACAGTGAAAGAATCTGACTATGTTAACCTGGGACCCTGCAGAAGTCATTTTTAAAGAGCTTCTCATTATGCAGAAAGCAATACTTGTTAAAGTCTGTGACAAATACAGAAATTGCTGGAAAAGCTCAGTATTTGGAATACTGCATGTGTATCTGGTCTCCTTCCTATTGGAAGGATGTTGTGAAAGAGTTCAGAAAAGATTTATAAGGAAGTTGCCATGGTTGGAGGACGTGAGCTAAAGTGAGAGGCTGAACAGGCTGAGGCTGTTTTCCCTGGAGTGTCGGAGGCTGAGGGGTGATCTTATAGAGACTTATAAAATTATGAGGGGCACGGATAGGATAAATAGACATAGTCTCTTCCCTGGGGTAGGGGAGTGCAGAACCAGAGGGAATAGGTTAGGGTGAGAGGGGAAAGATATAAAAGAGACCTGAGGGGCAAACCACGCAGAGGGTGGTACGTGTATGGAATGAGTTGCCGGAGGAAGTGATGGAGGCTGATACAGTTGCAACATTTAAAAGGCATTTGGATGGGTGTATGAATAGGAAGTGTTTGGAGGGATATGGGCCGGTTGCTGGCAGGTGGGACTAGATTAGGTTGGGATATCTGGTCACATGGATGAGTTGAATCGAAGGATCTGTTTCCATGCTGTACATCTCTATGACACTATGACTTTATGTCTGGCAGCATCTGTGGAGAGAAATCAAAGTTAATGTTTTGGGTCCAGTGACCCTTCCTCAGAACAGCAATTTCTGGTTTTGTTTCTGATTTACAGCAGCTGCAGTTCTTTTGGTTTGTTTATTGGTAAACTCTAATTTGTGAGGCTGATTTCTCCAGCGCAGAGTCCTGATGGGGGTGAATGACTGATCGTTCTGTCCTCCAATCACAGCTTTTCAGCAAGTGACTAATATCAAATTCCCCTTTAGGCCAATTACTGTTGCAGTTGGAACTTTCAAGAATATTTATTTTGGTGCCACAAATGCAATAGAATCACTGTTTCAAACAAAGTAACTCTTTCATTTTCCCATACTAAATCTTTCCATTTTCACTGATACATATTGTGACCCCCCATTGTCGCAGATTTAAAATTTTTACCTTTACCATTAAATTGATGCATAAGCTCATCCTTCCGCCATCTGTACTTCACAACTCACATCCTCGCATTCACTGACTCACTGGCCTTTCTTGTGTCCTCCACTGCAATGTTGGCTTGAGTTCAGTGGCAGGGTCCTAGCCTCTGATTCAGGAGGTTATGGGGAGCAAGACTTGAGCACTTAGACCATGTGCAGTGCTGAGGGAGTCAGAGGGGCTGTTTTTAAATGAAACATTACATCAGGGTACACATGGGTCAGAAGCAGGGTCACTGGGTCAGAAATGTTGAGTCTGTTTCTCTCTCCACAGATGCTGCCAGACCTGCTGAGTTTTTTTCCAGCATTTTCTGTTCTTAATTAGCTGAGGTTGTCTGCCCCTTCATGTGGATGCAAAAGATCCCTTGGCCTCTATTGAAACTACAGTCTCCCTGGAGTCATGAGCAAATATTTATTCCTAAACCAACATCACTAAAGAAACATGGTCCATGGTCATTAGCATAATACATCATTCCGGGGGCTTTCTGTGCGCAAATTGACAGCTGCTGTTCTTCCATCACAATGGTGACTGCACTTCGTGGCTCTAAACGCTTCCTGAAAGTGTGAACGGTGCTATAGAAATGTAAATCCTTCCTTTTTTGTACTTTCAGAAGCTTAATACCCACACTTTGGAATTTTCTCCTGAGGAAACCACCTCCAGCCTGGGGGAAATCTACCTTTTTTTTGATTCATTTGTGGGACTTGGGCATCGCTAGCTGGGCCAGCAATGACAGCCCATCCTTATTTGTCCTTGAGAAAGTGGTGGTGAGCTGCCTCTTTCAACCGCTGCAGTCACTTGCTGTGGGTTGACCCACAATGCCGGTAGGGAGGGAATTCCAGGATTTTGACCCAATAACTGTGAAGGAACGGCGACATATTTCCAACTCAGGGTGGTGAGTGGGTTGGAGGGGAACTTGCAGGGGGTGGTGTTCCTGCTGCCCTTGTCTTTCTAGATGGAAGTGGTTGTTGGTTTGGAAGGTGCTAGGTAAGGATCTTTGGTGAGTTTCTGCAAGTGCATCTTGTAGATAGTAACAGCAGTGTGTACTGAGGGCCGGTGGTGGAGGGATTGAATGTTTGTGGATGTGGTGTCAATCAAGCAAGTTGCTTTGTCCTGGATGGTGTCAAGCTTCTTGAGTGTTGTTGGAGTTGTCCCCATCCAGGCAAGTGGGAAGTATTCCATCAGACTCCTGACTTGTGCTTTGTAGATGGCAGATAGACTTAGGGGTGTCAGGAAGTGAGTTAGGTGCCGCAGTATCCCTAGTCTCTGACCTGCTTTAGTAGACACTGTGTTTATGTGGTGAGTCCAGTTGAGTTTCTGGTCAATGGTAACCCCCAAGGATGTTGACAGTGGGAGGTTCAATGATGGTAATACCGTTGAATGGCAAGGGGTGGTCATTAGAGTGCCTCTTATTGGTGATAGTCATTGTCTGGCATTTGTGTGGCGCGAATGTTACTTGCCACTTGCCAGCCCAAACCTGGATATTGTCCAGATCTTGTTGCATTTGAACACAGGCTGCTTCAGTATATGAGGAGCTGTGAATGGTGCTGAACATTGTGCAATCATTGGCAAATATCCCCACCTCTGACCTTATGACAGAGGGTAGGTCATTAATGAAGCAGCTGAAGGTAGTTGAGCCGAGGACACTATCCTGAGGGACTCCTGCAGAGATGTCCTGGAGCTGAGATGACTGACTGTCCACAACCACAACTATCTTCCTTTGTGCCAAGTGTGACTCTAACCAGCAGAGTGTTTTCCCCCTGATAGATTCCAGTTTTGCCAGGACTCCTTGATGCCATACTCGGTCAAATGCGGCCTTGATGTCAAGGGCTGTCCCTCTCCCCTCCCTTCCAGAATCCATTTCTTTTGTCCATGTTTGAACCAAGGGTGGAATGAGGTCAGGAGCTGAGTGGCCCTGGGGGAACCCAAACTGGGTGTTGCTGAGCAGGTGCTGCTTGATAGCACTGTTACTGACACCATCCATCACGTTACTGAAGATCAAGACTAGACTGATGGGGTTGTAATTGTGCCCAATTTTATGTATTTCAATGACATGGTCCCTCATTCTTTGGGACCACATATCTTTTCTGATTATGCCCCAGTGAAGCAATTCAAGGGTTTGTATAAATTGCAAGTCAGCTGGTTAGTTAAATATATCTCAGCATCTACAATTTGCATAGTTTGAGTCTTCACTTCCTAAAAAAAATTGTTCTGGGCTGCAACTGGCAATGCTGTTTTTAAGCAGTGTTTTATACCAATGGATTGTGAATGTTTTCTTGTGTCTTTTGAGTAGAATATTGTAAAGGATGTTGTGTCCACAACTGAGTGAGTTTAGCATTTATTCATCCTGTTTATTTGCACATTGGAACCAGAGAATTAAGAGATTTTAAACCTAAATGTACTTTTGTTTTCCTTTCTCTAGGAAAGGGAAGACTGAGTGGTAACCAGAGAGAGGGTTTGACAGGGTAGAAGGAGAGAAAATGTTTACACTTATTGAGGAGTCTGAGACTAGGAGCTATCAATGCAGACACAAATAAATCAAATAGGGATACATGAAAAACAAGTAAGAGAGGGATAGAAGGAGATACTGACAGGGTGGGGAGGAGGCTTATATGGAGAGTAAATTCTAAGTGGGCTCATTGGGTGAATGGCCTGTTACTGTGCTTGGAAATGCTATAACTCGATTACGTCGGATGGATCAGTTTTTGTCCAGTGTGTGCAGAAGGGTTTCCTGAGACATATATCAAAGGGCCAACAAATAGGGGAGGCCACACTGGATCTGGTGTTTGGTAATGAACCAGGCCAGGTGTTTGATTTAGTAATAGGTGAGCACTTTGGAGAGAGTGACCATAATTCAGTTACGTTTAGTTTAGCGATGGAAAGGGATGGGTGCATGCCACAGGGCAAGGGTTACAGCTGGGGGCGGGGAGGGCAATTATAATGCAATTAGTAAAGACTTGGGATGCATAGAATGAGGTAACAAAATTCTGGGGATGGGGACAATCAAAATGTGGAGCTGGTTTAAGGAACAGATATTGTGTGTCCTTGATAGGTATGTCCCTGTCAGGCAGGGAGGAAGTGAAAAGGTAAGGAAACCGTGGTTTACAACAGAAATTGTATCTCTTGTTAAGCGGAAGAAGAAGGAGGCTTATGTGATGATGAGGCGAGATGGTTCAGATGAGGCGATGGAGAGTTACAGATCAGCGAGGAAGGATTTAAAGAGAGAGTTAAGAGCAAAGAGAGGACATGAGCAGTCATTAGCAAATAGAATAAAGGAGAACCCTAAAGCTTTCTATAGGTATGTGAGGAATAAAAGGATGACTAGGATAGGAATAGGGCCAGTCAAAGACAGAAGTGGGAAGTTGTGTGTGGACCCTAGGGAGATCCGAGAGGTGGTAAACGAATATTTCTCGTCAGTTTTCACTCGGGAAAGGAGAATATTGTAGAGGAAAAGAATGAGATACGAGGTATTAGACTAGAAAGGATTGAGGTTAATAAGGAAGCAGTGTTACCAATTAGGAGTGAAAGTAGACAAGTCCCATGGGCCAGATGGGATTTATCCAAGGATTCTCTGGGAAGCTAGGGAGGAAGTGTTAGAGCCGTTGGCTTTGATCTTTGAGTCATCATTATCTACAGGTTTAGTAACACAGCACTGGAGATTTGCAAATGTTGTGCCTTTGTTCAAGAAGGGCAGTAGAGATGACCCAGGTAATTACAGACCCGTGAGCCTTATGTCTGTTGTAGGAAAGGTTTTGGAAAGGATTATAAGAGATAGGATTTATAATCATTGAGCAAACAACAGTTTGATTGCAGATAGTCAACAGAGTTTCGTTAAGGGCAGGTCACGTCTCACAAACATCATTGAGTTTTTTGAGAAGTGACCAAGCATGTTGATGACGGTGGTGTACATGGACTTCAGTAAAGCCTTCGATAAGATTCCACATGGTAGGCTTTTGGAGAAAATGCGTAGGCATGGGATTGAGGGTGATTTAGTAGTTTGGATTAGAAACTGGCTTTCTGAAAGAAGGCAGTGAGTGGTGGTTGATGGAAAATATTCAGCCTGGAGTCCGAGTGTTAGTGGTGTGTCACAAGGATCTGTTTTGGGACCACTGCTGTTTGTCATTTTTATAAACGACTTGAAAGCAGGCCAGGATAGATGGGCTAGTAAGTTTGCAGATGACACGAAAGTCGGTGGAGTAGTGGACAGTTTGGAAGAATGTTACAGGTTGCAGGAGGGACTTGGATAAACTGCAGAATTGGGCTGAGAGGTGGCAAATGGAATTCAATGCAGATAAATGTGAGATGATTCACTTTGGGAAGAATAACAGGAAGACAGAGTACTGGGTCAATAGAAAGATTCTTAGTAGTGTGGATGTGCAGAGGGATCTTGGAGTCCATGTACATAGATCCCTGAAAGTTGCCACCCAGGTGGATAGTGCTGTTAAGAAGGCGAACAGTGTGTTAGGTTTTATTGGTAGAGGGATTGAGTTCCGGAGCCATAATGTCATGCTGCAACTACACAAGATGCTAGTGCGGCCACACTTGGAATATTGTGTACAGTTCTGGTCGCCCCATTACAGGAAGGATGTGGAAGCATTGGAAAAGGTACAGAGGAGATTTACCAGGATGTTGACTGGTCTGGAGGCAAGGTCTTATGAGGAAAGGCTGAGAGACTTGGGTCTGTTCTCATTGGAAGGAAGAAGGCTAAGAGAAGATTTGATAGAGACATACAAAGTGATCGAAGGATTAGATAGGGTAGACAGTGAAAGTCTTTTTCTGAGGATGATGACATCAGCTTGTATGAAGGGGCATAACTGCAAATTGAGGGGTAATAGATTTAAGACAGATGTGAGAGGCAGGTTCTTTACGCAGAGAGTGGTAAGGACGTGGAATGACCTGCCTGCCAATGTAGTTAACTCAGCCACATCAGGGAGATTTAAACAATCCTTGGATAAGCACATGGATGATTTTGGGATAGTGTAGGGGGTGGGCATAGATTAGTTCACAGATCGGTGCAACATTGAGGGCCGAAAGGCCTGTTCTACGCTGTCTTGTTCTATGTTCCATGTCCTATGTTCTAATTCAGCATAGAGTGATTCACTTAAAAAGCTCTAGTCCAGTAACCGAGGCACATGTAACAAAGGATGTCCTTTTCAGTACATCTGTTCAATTTATTCAGTGGACATGTTGCAAATCATGACCAGCTTCCTTGGTGAGAGTGGACAAGTGGAACTGTTTCCAGCAGCAGAAGTGTCAGTAGCCAAGAGTGACAAGAACTGAGACAACATCCAAGAAGGAAGATGAGAATTCTTTTAACAAAGGAAGCTGTTATGATCAGGAGCAGGGCACCTGAGAATGCAGTGGTGGCAGATTCAAAAGGAAATTAGATAATACTGCAAAAGGAGACATTTGTCAGGCTGTGAAGAATATGGGGGGAGGAGAACAAGAAATGAGATCATTGGATAGCTCTCAGACCTAGCACAGGGTTCACGATGGGCTGAATGGCCTCTTTCTGTGCTGCACACTTGGATACATTTAATAGGAACAGAAGAGAGATCATTTTGATCAGTACTATGTGAGAGATATTTACCTTCTGTTGAGCAATAGGAATATTCAATCTCTCCTCAATCCTGGAAAGTCCAACCATGTATTCCAGACAATTCTGACCTGTTATCCTGGATTTGATAAATAGATTTGGGAAGGAGGTTTGTGTGGAGCAAAAACATTAGTTTTGATCATAGAATCATAGTCATAGAGATGTACAGCATGGAAACAGACACTTCGGTCCAACCCGTCCCTTGTAAATCTTTTCTGAACCCTTTCAAGTTTCACAACATCTTTCCGATAGGAAGGAGACCAGAATTGCACACAATATTCCAACAGTGGCCTAACCAATGTCCTATACAGCTGTATCATGAGCTCCCAACTCCTTTACTGAATACTCTGACCAATAAAGGAAAGCATACCAAACGCCTTCTTCACTATCCCATCTACCTGCAACTCCACTTTCAAAGAGCTATGAACCTGCACTCCAAGGTCTCTTTATTCAGCAACACTCCCTAGGGTCTTACCATTAAGTGTATAAGTCCTGCTAAGATTTGCTTTCCCAAACTGCAGCACCTCGCATTTATCTGAATTAAACTCCATCTGCCACTTCTCAGCCCATTGGCCCATCTGATCAAGATCCTGTTGTAATCTGAGGTAACCCTCTTTGCTGTCCACTACACCTCCAATATTGGTGTCATCTGCAAACTTGCTAACTATACCTGCTATGTTCACAAAATGATAAAAAGTAGTGGACCCAGCACCGGTCCTTGTGGCACTCCACTGGTCACAGGCCTCCAATCTGAAAAACAACCCTCTACCACCACCCTCTGTCTTCTACCTTTGAGCCAGTTCTGTGTCCAAATGGCTAGTTCTCCCTTGAGATCTAATCTTGCTTGTTGGGCTAAATGGCCTGCTCAGCATGGTAAACCCTTCCATTTTTAAAAACAAATCACTGATGGGAGCGGGTGTCACTGGCTGGGCCAAACATTTATTGCCCGTCCCTAGTTGTCCCTTGAGAAGGTCGGGGTAAGCTGCCTTCTTGAACCACTGCAGTCCATGTGCTGTAGGTAGACCCACAATGCCCTTGGGGTGGGATTCCAGGATTCTGACCCAGTGACACTGAAGGAACAGTGATATATTTCAATGTCAGATGGTGAGTGTCTCGGAGAGGAACTTGCAGGGGGTGGTTTTCTCATGTATTTGCTGCCCTTGTCCTTTTAGGTGGAAGTGATCGTGGGTTTGGAAGGTACTGACTAAGGATGTTTGGTGAATTTCTGCAGGGCATCTTGTAGAGGGTACACACCGCTGCTACTGAGCTTCGGTGGTGGAGGGAATGGATGTTTGAGGATGTGGTGCCAGTCAAATGGGGCTGCTTTGTCCTGGCTGGTGTCAAGCTTCTTGAGTGTTGTTGGAGCTGCACTTGTTCAGGGGTTGTATTTTACATTCACTGCTAGTTTCCGGTGGAATTCTGCGGGCTGTGAAGTTTTCTTTGTGTTTTTGTTAGGTACTCAGCTGTTTTGCTCAGCAGCTTGAGTTGCTGCTCCCAAATAGGGCAGCATTATTCAGAACATCATGTGTGATCCCCAGAGCTTGGCAAATGCTGCTCCTGTGACCTCCAGAGACTCTTGCTTACAACTGATTCAGCACCCTTTGCTCATGTTTTCCCTGGTCTGACTTTGAGCTCTTGCTCAAGTTGTTGGAGCATGATTTCAGCTTTTTTTTTGTCAGTTTCTGCAACTGTGCACATTTTTTTTTCTCTTTTACTTACCCAAAGTTTCTTGGAGTAGCTCATTCATTCTTGATCCTTTCCCCATCTTTATTTTCTCTCATTACTCTATCACTGCCAACCATCCAGAAATTGTACTTTGGGATGCATGCAAAGAAGTAGAAACGTCAAGATTTTTAAAAATCACTCATGGGGTGAGGATGTCACTGGCCGGACCCAGCATTAATTGTCCAAATCCCTAGTTGCCCCTTGAGAAGGTGGGGGTGAGCTGCCTTCTTGAACCGCTGCAGTCCATGTGTTGTAGGTTGACCCACAATGCCCTTTGGGAGGGAATTCCAGTATTTTGACCTGGTGACAGTGAAGGAACGGTGATATGTTTCCAAGTCAGGATGGTGAGTGGCTTGGATGGAGCCTTGCAGAGGGTGGTGTTCCCATGTATCTGCTGCCCTAGTCCTTCTGAATGGAAGTGGTCGTGGGTTTGGAAGGTGATGCCTGAGGATCTTTGGTGAATTTCTGCTTAGCATCTTATAGATGGTACACACTGCTGCTACTGAGTATCGGTGGTGGAGGGAGTGGATGTTTGTGAATGTGGCGCCAATCAAGCAGGGGCTGCTTTGTCCTGGATGGTGTTGAGCTTCTTGAGTGTTGTTGGGCCTATACCCATCTAGGGAAGTGGAGAACCATACAGTCATAGAGACCTACAGCACAGGAAAAACCTTTTGGCCCATCACGTCTGTGCCTGTCAAAAACAACCATCTAACTATTCCAATCCCATTTTCCTGTACTTGGCCCATAGTCTTGCATAGTTTGCCATCACACTCCTGACTTGTGCATTGGATGGGCTTTGGGGAATCAGGAGGTGAGTTATTTGTTGCTAGATACTTAGCTTTTGACCTGCTGCTGTAGCCATAATATTTATGTGACTTACTCAGTTTCCGATCAATGGTAACCCCAAGGATGCAACAGGGAAGGTGTTAGTACTTCTCCTGCAGTTAAAGCTGGGAGCAGGAGTAGTCTCTAGCATTCAGAGTGGATGGTCATTTCACCTTTCTCGGAAGGACAGATGTAGAGAAGATGTTCCCCAATGCTACAGAAGGCAAGAACTAGGGATCATCAAAATTAGTCACACGATTAAATTCAATCAGAAATTCAGGAAAATTTTCTGTTCTCGCGGAATGGGGAGACCATAGAGCTTTGTTCCTTAGAAAAGGTTCAAGCAAATTGTATTGATATATTCAAGGGGAGACTTGATAAACACATGAGGGAGAAAGAGTAGAAGAATGGGCAGAGGCTTGTGTGCCGTATAGATACTGGATGGGCCCATTAGACTGAATTGCCTGTTCCTCTGTGATAAATTTGATGTAAGTCATCACATCTGTGGTCCCATAACAGAGGCATTTATCAAGCAGTGTTGAGGGGAATGGGCACTCAAACTAACAGATGGTTTATTCACCCAAAGAAGAAAGTTATAATTGAAACCTCCATGTAAGGAAAAGATGTGCCCTTAAAATGTTCATCCCAGGCCTCTCCGGTGGATATAAAAAATTCCACGAAAAATATTTGGACAAAGATCAGGTGAATTCTAATATTCATTCTGGGCTGATATTTCTCACTCAGCCAGTGTTGCTAAAAAAAAATCAAATTATTTAGCCACGATCACAGTTTATTGGAGTTTCCTATGCACAGATTGCCTTTAAAGATAATTATGAGGTGCTCTGAGGGTTATGACGGTGACTGTATGAATGCAACCCCCTTTATCCCAGATCCAACCTTCCAACTTGGCACCACCCTCTTGAACAATCCTACCTGTCCATCTTCCTTCTCACCTACCGTCTCCACCCTCCTCTCCGACCTATCACCTTCAGCCCCACCTCCATCTACCTATCACATTCCCAGCTACCTACCCCCCTCCTATTTATCTCCTAGCCCCCTTGGACCACCCCCTCATTCCTGATGAAGAGTTACTGCTCGAAATATTGACTCGCCTGCTCCTCGGATGCTGCATGACCGGCTGTGCTTTTCCAGCGCCACATTCTTTGACTCTGTATTTGTGTATGTGTCTCTGTTTCTGTGTCTGTACCCATGTATATGAGAGTAAGTAGAATCTTGTGAGATTTTTATTTATTCTTCCATAGGATGTGGCATCAATGGTAAGGCCAGCATTTGTTGCCTGTCCCGAATTCACCTTGAGAGTAATCATGAGTCAACTTTGGGTCTGGAGTCACATAAGAAAAGGGTGGCAGATTTCCTTCCCTAAAGGACATCAGTGACCCAATTGATGGTCAACTGTGTTTATTGTTGACACGGTAACCAACTGTCAGTGTAGAAGCGGAGGTTAACAGCCAACCCCTGAGGGGCAACAGCCAGCGCGAGGGGAATTGTAGGATAACAGCCAGTGGGAGGGAAATTGTGGGATTATAGGTCACTGGAGGGTGGGCGCTGGGAAACAGCCACCAGGAGAGAGGGAAGGAGGGAGGGGGTAGGTACACAATGTCCTCACCGCAAACTGTGCGGGTGGCCATCTTGCCTACAAAATGTAGGAGCAAAAGTAGGCCATTCAGCCCGTTGAATCTGCTCCGCCATTCAATGAGATTAGATTAGATTCCCTACAATGTGGAAGCAGGCCCTTCAGCCCAACCGGTCCACACCAACCTTCCGAAGAGTAACCCACCCAGACCCATTTCCCTCTGACTATGGGCAATTTAGCATGGCCAATCCACCCTAACCTGCACATCTTTGGATAGTGGGAGTAAACCGGAGCACCCGGAGGAAACCCACGCAGACACGGGGAGAATGTGCAAATTCCACATAGACAGTTGCCCAAGGGTGGAATCGAACCTGGGACCCTGGTCCTGTGAGGCAGCAATGCTAACCACTGTGCCGCCCCGTGAGACTATGGTTGATCTGATCATCCTCAACTCCACTTTCCTACTATTTCCCCGTATCGCTTGATTCTCTTACTGGTTAAAAATCTCTCTGTTTGAACATAGTTAATGACCCAGCCTTGACAGCTCTTTGTGGTAAAGAGTTCCACAGTGGCATTGGCAATTGCTCCATTTAATGATCACTGTCAGCGTTGTAGAGACTATTCCAATTCATTGAATTTTTTAAAAGTTCACCAGCTGCCATGGTTGGGATTTGAACCCATGTCTATCATGTTTGAACCTGAGTTTCTATCATAGACGATTAGCGTCACGGCCTCTGAATTATAGTCGAGTGCGATTACCTCCATCTCCTCCACTACATGAATTCGAGGTGTGTGTGTGTGGTGTGTGTGTGTGGTGTGTGTGGTGTGTGTGGTGTGTGTGGTGTGTGTGTGTGGGTGGTGTGTGTGTGTGTGGTGTGTGTGTGGGTGGTGTGTGTGGGTGGTGTGTGTGTGGTGTGTGTGTGTGTGGTGTGTGTGTGGGTGGTGTGTGTGTGTGTGTGTGGTGTGTGTGGTGTGTGTGTGTGGTGTGTGGTGTGTGTGTGTGGTGTGTGTGGGTGGTGTGTGTGTGTGTGTGGTGTGTGTGTGTGGTGTGTGATGTGTGTGTGTGGTGTGTGTGTGTGTGTGAGTGAGAGAGAGATTCAGCAGGAAAGTGGGAGCGTTGTAAATTAGATGGTTTTTGGTAGTTGTGTACATGCTGATTGGAATGCTGTGCTCCTCAGGGACTGTCATGTTCAAATGGAAGCTGTTCGGTATCTGGGAGAAGCTGCAGCTTGCTGGTGGAGTTGGAGTGCTCTCTACCCCTCTGTCAATACCTATCAATCTTTAATCTCCCTTTGTTTCCCTTCTCTTTCTTTTTAGCATTAATAGAAGCAATCACCAGAAATGGGAGTGCAGCTGGTGGCGGGAATCGGTCCGAGTCGGGTAAACCGTACCAGCGGAAATCTGCAGACACCAGGGTCGAGAATGGGCCCACGCTGGAGAAGGAGAACAAAGCTGACTCGGCAAAGGTCTACACAAAAGAGCAGCTGGAAGGAGTCCAGAGGTATAGACTATGGGCACACTGTGAGAGACAATGCAACCGTATTTATTACATTGGCACCAAAGCTTAGAAGCCAACCATTGTGCCCAACAGGCCCATACTAATGCTACTGTGCCACACAGGTCTCCTTCATCTTTCCCTATCAGCATAACCTTCTAACCCTTTCTCCAGCTTACCTTCAACTGTACCTACACTATTCACGTCACCAGTCCTAGTGGGAGTGCATTCATATTCTCATTGCTCTCTGGGTAATACTATGCCATCTGCACCATGAAATGATGCACGTTCAATTAGTGGATGCAACAAGCACAGAGCTCTTTAAAGATTGTGAAGGGCTTTGTACAGTTGCTACAGATTGCCTTAAATCTATTCATTGAGCACAGAGGAGGCCATTCAGCCCCTTTTCCTGTGCTTGGCACTTCTATTCGAACCGTCCAGTTTAGATTAGATCAGATTCCCCACAGTGTGGAAACAGGCATTTGGCCCAACGAGTCCACACCAACCCTCCAAAGAGTAACCCACTCTACCCTATATTTACCCCTGACTAATGCACCTAACAGTATGGGCAATTTAGCCTGATTAGTTCACCTAACCTGCACATCTTTGGATTGTGGGGGGAAACCCACGCAGACACGGGGAGAATGTGCAAACTCCACACAGACAGTCACCCGAGGCAGGAATCGAACCCGGGTCCCTGGTGCTGTGAGGTGGCAGTGCTAACCACTGAGCCACCGTGCCGCCCTTCGCTCCCTATTAAATCTTCTTCCACTCGCCTGAAACCTGTGCCCTCTAGTTTTGGACTCCACTATCATGAGAAAGAGACCTTGGCTATTTACCCTATCTATGCCCCTCATGATTTTATAAACTCCTGTAAGGGCACCCCTCAGCCTCCAACACTCCAGGGAAAACAGCCCACGTTTATGCAGCCTCTCTCTTTAGGGTTTGAGCTAGAAGGACAGGCTGGTTAATGCCACCCCAACCTGTTTTATTTCCTAAAAATTCGTACCCCAAAAGTAAATAAAGGATCAAAGATTTAAAATGTTTCAGCGAATTAAAGATGTATGAAAATCTTATTTGACTTTAAAGAAAGAACCAGCCTTCTCATTTCTAAAGCATTTGCTTCCACGTTGTGTCAGATAAATCCTCCGCATTTGAAATCATATTTAGGTGTGCAGCTGTGGCTCAGTATTTTTCAGGAGAGCTGGATTCGGTGGGTTAACTTGTAGCAGTCTAAATATAATGAGTCCAGTGTCTGTATTTGCTCAGGATATCTAGTGTGCTTCAATGAAGTCATTTCAAATATATTATTCAGCCTCATTAATCACTGAATGAATATTTATTTTCTGTGGGCACCTATCTCTCCAACCTGCTTTGACAATCCTCTGAAATCTCTCCAGTGCTCTGATTTCGGTCTCCCACACGTAGAGTCATAGAATCCCTATGGTGTGGAAACAGGCCATTCAGCCCAATAAGTCCACATCAACCCTTCAACGAGTAACCCACCCAGACCCATTCCCCTTACCCTATTATCCTACATTTACCCCTGATCAATGCACCTAACCTACACATCTCCTGAATACTATGGGCAATTTAGCACGGCCAATTCACCTAACCCGCACATCTTTGGATTGTGGGATGAAATCGGAACATCCGAGAGGAAACTCACGAAGACACGGGAAGATCATGCAAACTCCACACAGTCACTCGAGGCTGGAATCGAACCTGGGTCCCTGGCGCTGTGAAGCAGCAGTGCTGACCACTGAGCCACCGTGCTGCCCCACCTTGACTTCCATCGCTCCTCCGTTAACAGCTGTGCCTTTATTTTTAGCTGCCTGGGCTCTAAGCTCAGGAATTCTCTCCCAAAAACTGATTGGCGCTCTCTGAGAAGCCAGCCCAGAGAATGGGAAGGCCAAAGTAAAATGCACCTTTCAGGCCCACTATCTTCCTCTGCAGCAAAGGCCCAGCTGGAGTGGGAACCCTGAAACACTCCCGAATGGTGTTTAACACCACAGTACATACTGTTCTGTTCCCAGATAAAAGGCCCCCATGGATACCTGGGCTTTTGGTTGCCTGTCCTGACACTGAGGCTCAGTATCAAATATTTTGTTTGTGAATTGCTCCTGTGAAGTGTTTAGGGATGTTTTTAATATGTTGCTGAAACATGGGAACTGTTATTCTGTAGGAGATGTGTTGATCAATCCCAAAGGACTTTGAGGTGAAAACTCTGCAGTGTTTACTGAGTTCTGAAGAGGAGTTAAACATTGACAGTGTTTCTGGCTCCACGAATGCTCTCAGACCTATAGAATTTCTCCAGCATTCTCTGTGTGCACCTCAGATTTCCAGCATCCACAGTATCTTGCTTTAGTTTTATTCACTTGTGTGACATGGATGTTGCTGGCTGACCAGTATTTATTGCCTCGTCCCTAGTTGCCCCTTGAGAAGGTGGGGGTGAGCTGCCTTCTTGAACCACTGCACTCCATGTGCTTAGGGAGGTTCCAGGATTTTGACCCAGTGACCCTGAAGGAACGATATATTTCCAGGTCAGGATGGTGTAAGGCTTGGAGGGCAACTTGCAGGGGGTGGTGTTCCCATTGTTTACCATTGAGTGGTTACTGCCTTGATGGATCGTGCTTTTTGAGGTTTGTTGTTTGCAGGATACCTACTCCAGTGATGATGGAAATCTATAGTGTAACCATTGCACACTGTTAGTATGGTTCCTTTAACCATGCATAACATTGCTTTTCAGGCAGCATCCGAAGAGCAGGAAAATCAACCGTTTTGGGCAAAAGGCCATCATCAGGAATAGAGCTGATGAAGGGCTTTTGCCGGAAACGTTGATTTTCCTGCTCTTCGGATGCTACCTGACCTGCTGTGCTTTTCCAGCACCACTCTAATCTAGAATCTGGTTTCCAGCATCTGCAGTCCTTGTTTTTACCTATAACATTTCTTTTGTTCTTAATAATAAAGCTAGGTTCCAGCTTTAGAAATAAACACAAAACATGCTGGAATATCCAGAAGGTCTGGGCAGCATCTGTGCAGAGGGAAACAGTCAGGTGCATTGGTGTGTCACTGGGATAGCAATCCGGAACCTAGATTAATCCTCTCGAGACATGGGTTTGAATCCTGCCATAGCACATGTTGGAATTTGGATTCGGTAAAAATCTGGAATTAAAACTGTCAATTGTTGTAAAAACCCATCTGGTTCACTAATATTCTTTAGTGAAGGAAATCTGCTGTCCTTACCTGGTCTGGCCTACATGTAGTTCCTATGTGTGAAAGCTGGTCTAGCCAGCAACACCAACACTCCATGAATAAATAGAAACAACACTTAATGTTTTAGTTGGATGACCTTTCAACAGGGTTGGAGTACATTTCGAGATGCAAATGGTTTTAATCAAATGGAGAGAGAGGGAAAGGAGGTAGTAATAAAAAAAAAAGTGAGGTCCTGCCTGTAAGGGTGGAATACAGGAGCGATTAAACGACCGAAGGGTTTATGACAAAAGATAATGGGTCGTGTGAGGAAACACTGGATGGATAAGGTGTATAAATGGGAACAACAGATTCATTCCTCAAACTGCTGTCTGAAAAACCAGATTGGAACCACCACTCCCATCATGAGAGGATGGACCTTCTGGGACTTTCTTTATCTGGAAATTTGTCTTTCCTGGAGTTTTCAATTACAATAAAACAGAGACCTGCAGAAAACTGCTGTTTTCCCTGGAGCTTCGGAGAATGATGGGTGACCTTATAGAGGTTTATAAAATCATGAGGGACATGGATAGGGTAAATAGACAAAGTCTTTTCCCTGGGGTGGGGAGTCCAGAACTAGAGGGCATGGGTTTAGGGTGAGTGGGGAAATATATAAAAGAGACCTAAGGGGCAACTTTTTCATGCAGAGGGTGGTACGTGTATGGAATGAGCTGCCAGAGGAAATGGTGGAGGCTGGTACAATTACAACATTTAAAAGGCATCTGGATGGGTATATGAATAGGAGGGATTTGGAGGGGTATGGGCCAAATGCTGGCAAATGGGACTAGATTAATTTAGGAATCTGGTTGGCATGGACAAGTTGGACTGAAGGGTCTATTTCTGTGCTATACAGCTCTATGGTCTATGCTAAAGACCTGAAAGGAAACAGAAATTGCTGGAAAAGCTCAGTAGGTCTGGCGGCATCTGTGGAGAGAAACCAGAGTTAATGTTTCGGGTCCTTCTTCAGAACAGATAGTAGCTCAGGAAAGGTGGTGTAAAAATGATGATGGGAGAAGGTGGGTGGGGAAGGGTAAAGGAGTGAGCGGGTAGGCACCCCTGGTGCTCACCTTCCACCCTACCAACCTTCGCATAAACCAAATCATCCGCCAACATTTCCGCCACCTCCAAACAGACCCCACTACCAGGGATATATTTCCCTCCCCACCGCCTTCCGCAAAGACCATTCCCTCCGTGACTACCTGGTCAGGTCCACACCCCCAAACAACCCACCCTCCAATCCTGGCACTTTCCCCTGCCACCACAGGAACTGTAAAACCTGCGCCCACACCTCCTCCCTCACCTCTATCCAAGGCCCTAAAGGAGCCTTCCACATCCATCAAAGTTTTACTTGCACATCCACTAATATCATTTATTGTATCCGTTGCTCCCGATGTGGTCTCCTCTACATTGGGGAGACTGGGCGCCTCCTAGCAGAGCGCTTTAGGGAACATCTCCGAGACACCCGCACCAATCAACCAAACCGCCCCGTGGACCAACATTTCAACTCCCCCTCCCACTCTGCCGAGGACATGGAGGTCCTGGGCCTCCTTCACCGCCGCTCCCTCACCACCAGACGCCTGGAGGAAGAACGCCTCATCTTCCGCCTCAGAACACTTCAACCCCAGGGCATCAATGTGGACTTCAACAGCTTCCTCATTTCCCCTTCCCCCACCTCACCCTAGTTCTAAACTTCCAGCTCAGTAACTGTCCCCTTGACTTGTCCAGACTTGTCCGACCTGCCTATCTCCTTTTCCACCGATCCACTCCACCCTCTCCTCCCTGACCTATCACCTTCATCCCCTCCCCCACTCACCCATTGTACTCTATGCTACTTTCTCCCCACCCCCACCCTCCTCTAGCTTCTCTCTCCACCCTTCAGGCTCACTGCCTTTATTCCTGATGAGGGGCTTTTGCCCGAAATGTCGATTTCGAAGCTACTCGGATGTTGCCTGAACTGCTGTGCTCTTCCAGCACCACTAATCCAGAATCTGGTTTCCAGCATCTGCAGTCATTGTTTTTACCTCGGAAATAAGGAAAGAGCTAGGCAAACAAAGGGGTGAGCCAGGGAAGGAGCAAAGTTGGTAATGGGGACAATGAGTGGGTGAGAATGGGTTGGCTGTGCTGGGAGCAGCCGCATGTGATGACAGGGCTGGGGGTGTGGGGCTGGGTAAAGGACATGGAGGGAGGTGCTCAGGTTCCAGAGTTATTGAATTTGATACTGAGTCCTGCAGGGTCGCCTAGCGGAAAATAAGATGCTGTTCTTCCAGCTTGTGTTGAACCTTGCTGGAATGCTGCAGCAAGCCTGAGACAAGAGATATTGACCAGGGAACACGGAGGGTGCATTGAAGTGGCATTTTTGTGGACAGAATATAGGTGTTCCACAAAGCAGGCACCCGGACTGTGTTTTGTCTCCTTAGTGTCGATGAGACCACATTGTAAGCAGCAATTTCTTGACGGGGATTTTTTTGTGGAGCTAGATGATGCCAAATCCATGTTCTCATTGTGATAGTTGGTTTAATATTCAAAGTGTCACTCTTGTAGAAGAATGAGTATGAATTCTGTGTTTGTTGATTGAACACTATCCCCAAGATTCACAATATGGGCTAATTGCACATAGACTGATGTACCTTTCACCATCAGCTCTGAGGAAGGATCTCTGGACAGATGCTGCCAGACCTGCTGAGCTTTTCCAGCAATTTCTGTTTTAATACCTTATTTTCTAATTGATTAGACGTGGTTTGCATATTCCATGTTTTAATCTCTCTGTAGGATAAAGCGATGTAAAGATTACTATGAGATTCTGGGGGTCAGTAAAGATGCATCTGATGAGGATTTGAAGAAAGCTTACAGAAAATTGGCACTGAAGTTCCATCCAGATAAAAACCACGCTCCTGGAGCAACGGAGGCATTTAAAGGTGAGTTTAGGGTTTCTGTTTGTAAATTACCTGGTAAAGTAACTCTGACCTTTCTCTTTTAACATAAGAGCATAAGATGATGGAACGGGTCACTCAACCTGCCACATACCTGCCCCACCATTCAAAAAGATCATTCAGATCTGATTGTTTCTTCACTTTCCTGTCCCCTATAACCTGAGAGTCCTTTGTCAGTCATAAATCTGTCTAACTCAGCCTTGAATATAATTCATGACGTCTGCTGCTGTCTAGGGGAAAGAATTCCAAATGCTAACAACCCTGCAAGAGAAGTAAATCCTGCTCATCTCAGGCTTAAATGAGGTGTCAGGTGACCTGAAGGATACACATGTAGGTGCTGATGGTTTTGGAATTCATTGGTCAGTTTTATTCCTTTTGTCTCTGTGTTTGTTTAAGTTTTACTTTGTTCAGGACCTCAGCCACTCTTAGGGGTACAGTGTTATCCCCTCTGTTGTTTAACACACTCGAATATTAACTGTTCTCTGCTCCAGACTAAAGTGGACACACAGACCAGGTTCTGCTTTGTTGCCAACAATGTTTATTTCTCTAATCACGTGCTTACTCTCTGTAAACATAGGAACGGTAGAAGGCCATTCAGCCCCTCGGAATTGTTCTGCCGATCAGTTAGATCTGTATCTGCAGTGGGGAAGTAGTTTTGTTAGGCCAGCTTGCAGAACTGTCAGTCCAATTGACCTCTAGCTTCAGCAACCATTTTTTTTAATGGGGAAGGAGATATCCAGACTTCCTGTCTCCCTCTTGTGAGGAAATGTGTCCTGGCATCTCCCCTGAACACCCAGGCTTGGATGTTAAGGTTCTGCTCCTTTGCTCTGGACTGTAGAGGAATTGCAGAAGAGTGGAACAAACTGGGTAGCTCTTTTGAAAAGCCAGCACCCAAAGCTGCAACCAAAACCTCCTTCCCTAAATCCGATCCTTTCCCAAGAATCCATGATGCAGAACCTCTCGCTGCAACTACATTAATACCAGCTTCTGTGTAACCACACCTTGCTGTAGCACTCTCTCTGCTTTTTAAATAATGTTTTGCCCGTTCCTCCTCCGAGATATTGTTGAGGGGTTTTGAGCATTTCTTGTGCTGTGTATAATGTTATAATACTGGATTAGTGGTGCTCCTCTAGCTTATCTCTCCACGCTTCAGGCTCACTGCCTTTATTCCTGATGAAGGGCTTTTGCCCGAAACGTCGATTTCTCTGCTCGTTGGATGCTACCTGAACTGCTGTGCTCTTCCAGCATCACTAATCCAGAATCTGGTTTCCAGCATCTGCAGTCATTGTTTTTACCACCATAATGTCATAATATACAAGGCTGATTGACAGGAATGGTCTTCAGCTCTGAGCCAGCATGAGAAATGACTAGAGTGAAGTTTAATAAACTAATATCGCTTTTGTTTTACAAACATATTCAGGAAGGAACTTGCATTTAAATAGCACCTTTCATGCTGCAGTTCGATCCCGCACTGCCATTGAAATGCTTTCAAGTGTAGTCAGGGCTGCTGTGTCTCCTAGATAACAACAGTTTGCATACAGCAAGACCTCGTGAGCTATGTAAGGAAAATAATGACCGAGGTGACCTTTCTGAATACCTGTTGATCTGGACTTTTTAAAATGGCAGTCAAAACACTGGCTGAGTTCCTCTGCTCTTTGAGACCGTGATGTGCGGGTTGTGGTGCCCACTTGAGAGAATGGATATGTTCTCATTCTTTGTTACTCGTGTTTTTTTTCCTTCTTTGTAATCTCTAGCAATCGGAAATGCCTACGCTGTACTCAGTAACCCAGCGAAACAAAGGGACTATGATCAATATGGTGATGGCCAATCCCCTGGTAACTATCAACATGGAGGCTTTGAATTTCACCGGAATTATGAATCGGATATCACTCCTGAGGATCTGTTTAATATGTTCTTTGGAGGAGGATTCCCTGCAGGTACAACTCAAAATGACCATCCGAAAAATAAACAGATGATGTTAATTCTGTTTTTCTTTTATTCATAAACTAAACGAGGGAGTGTTAACACTCGTTGTTATAACTAGCCTCAAACCACTGGTCGAACCAGAAAATGTAAGTGGTTTGCTTAGTAACCAATATGGCTAATTGTGTACTTTATCTATATTTGGGTTTAGAATATAAAAAAAGTTTCTTTAATAAACAATGGAATTATTGGGTAATGATAAAACAAGACCTATTCAACAAAGATGCAACAAAGTCTAAAAGTATAATTATTTACCCTTCTAAATAATCCAACACACAGCTTTTAAAAAAAATCGAGAAATCTCTCTGCAGAGATTAATTTTGAAGGAAAAAGCACTTTGACCAATAATTGTTTATGTGTAAAGGAAAAGGAGATCTGAAATGTTCAAGAAGGCTTTCAGTCACCTTCTTCACGATCCCGATGAAGGGCTTTTGCCTGAAACGTCGATTCTGCTGCTCCTCGGATGCTGCCTGACCCACTGTGCTTTTCCAGCGTCACACTCTCAACTCTAAACTCCAGTATCTGCAGTCCTCACTTTCACCTTCTTCACTATCTTGTCTACCTCCACTTTCAAAAGACTATGAACTTGCACTCCATGATCTCTTTGTTCAGCAACAGTCCCCAGGACCTTACCATTAAGTGTATAAGTCCTACCCTGATTTGCCTTTACAAAATGCAGCACCTCGCACTTATCTAAATTAAACTCCATCTGCCACTCCTCGGCCCATTGGCCCATCTGATCAAGGTCCCGTTGTTGGGGACATCATGTTGAGGTTATTCAGGACATTGGTGAGGCCTTTTCTGGAATATTATGTCCAGTTCTGGTCGCCCAGTTGTAGGAAGAATATTATTAAGCTGGAGAGGGTTCAGTAAAGATATATCAGGATATTGCCCGGATTGGAGGGTTTGAGATATAAGGAGAAGCTGAATAGACTCAGATTATTTTCATTGGAGCAGAGGAGGATGAGAGGTGACCTTATTGAGGTTGAGAAAGTCATGAGGTGTACAGATAAGGTGAATGACAGGTGTCTTTTCCCTGGGGTGGGGGATTTCAAGACATTTTTAAGGTGAGAGGAGAAAGATTTATAAGACATGAAGATCAACTTGTTTACACAGAGAGTGGTTCGTGCGTGGAATAAACTTCCAGAGGAAGTGGTGGATGTGGGTACAGTTACAACATATAAAAGTCATTTGGATAAATACATGAATAAGAAAGGTTTGGAGGGAAATGAGCCAAGCTAAAGCAGGTGAGACTAGTTTATGGTTGGCATGGACTGGTTGGTCAACCCAGGTTCAACTCCAGCCTGGGGCGACTGACTGTGTGGAGTTTGCACATTCTCCCCGTGTCTGCGTGGGTTTCCTCCAGGTGCTCCGGTTTCCTCCCACAATCCAAAGATGTGCAGGTCAGGTGAATTGGCCATGTTAAATTGCCCATAGTGCTAGGTGCATTAGTCAGAGGGAAATGGGTCTGGGTGGGTTACTCTTTGGAGGATCGGTGTGGACTGGTTGGGCCGAAGGGCCTGTTTCTATACTGTAGGGAATCTAATCTAATCTAAAAGAGTCAGTTTCCATGTTGTATGACTTTATAATTTTCTCAGAAAGGCGGAGGATGAGCTGAGTAGCTTCTCTTTCTCTTTCTCTCTCTCTCTGTCTCTCTCTTTCTCTGTCTCTCTCTTTCTCTGTCTCTCTCTTTCTCTGTCTCTCTCTCTCTCTGTCTCTCTCTCTCTCTGTCTCTCTCTCTCTCTGTCTCTCTCTCTCTCTGTCTCTCTCTCTCTCTCTGTCTCTCTGTCTCTCTGTCTCTCTGTCTCTCTCTGTCTCTCTGTCTCTCTCTGTCTCTCTCTGTCTCTCTGTCTCTCTCTCTCTGTCTGTTTCTCTCTGTCTGTCTCTCTATGTGTGTCTGTCTGTGTGTGTGTCTCTCTCTGTGTTTCTCTGTCTCTCTGTGTGTGTGTCTCTCTCTCTCTGTCTCTCTCTGTCTCTCTCAGAAGGCAGTGCCCCAACTGAATTAGCAGCAATATCAAAGCTCTTGACATTGATAAAGTCAGTCGTCAAGCCACTTCATAAATCCAGCAGTTCATGAAGACATGTGACTTTCAACAAAGTTAACCACCATCATCTTTGCCTGTTTACTTTGCTTCAACCATATGATTTACAGTAAGCTGTTTTAGGGGGAATAAAGTGCCCTGTTATGCTTAAAGTGTCTTCTCAGCAATGTGGAGGGCTGCTGGGTAGTGGTAATGCCACTGAGCTGCTAATCAACAGTCCCAGGCTCTTGTTGTGAGGATGAAGGATAAAATCCCATCTTGGCAGATGGTGGAATCTGAATTTAATAACAAAAAGAATGGAATTAGAAGCCAGCCTAATGGTTACAAAGCAACCAGTGTCACCTGTTGTAAAAGCTCAACTGGTTCACTCCCTTACCTGGTCTGGCCCACACGTGACTCCAGTCCCACAGCAATGTGGTTGGTTCTTAATAGCCTTCTGAAATGGGCTAGAGAGGCAATTAATTCATGGGGAATTAGAGATGGGCATAAATTTTGGCTTTGCCATTGATGACCCTTTCTGAAAAAAAAATGAACAATCATTTAAACATCACCCTTCAAAAAATTTGATGAGGCAGTGCCACCAATTGGGGTGGACAAGGCCAGAAGTCACACAACACCAGGTTATAGTCAAACAGGTCCATTTGAAATCACAAGCTTTCGGAGTGGTGCTCCTTATTCAGGTTTCACCGTGAAAGCTTATGACTGTGCGTGGGAATCACATCTCATGAACTTGATCGAGTTTTTTGAAGAAGTAACAAAGTGGATTGACGAGGGCAGAGCAGTGGACGTGAATAATATGGACGTCAGGAAGGCGTTCCACAAGGTTCCCCATGGGAGACTGATTAGCAAGGTTAGATCACGGAATACAGGGAGTACTAGCCATTTGGATACAGAACTGGCTCAAAGGTAGAAGACAGAGGGTGGTGGGGGAGGGTTGCTTTTCAGACTGGAGGCCTGTGGCCAGTGATGGGTTCACTACTTTTCATCATTTATGTAAATGATTTGGATGAGAACATAGGAGGCATAGTTAATAAGTTTGTAGATGTCGCCAAAATGGGAGGTACAGTGGACAGCAAAGAAGGTTACCTCAGATTACAACAGGATCTTGATCAGATGGGTCAATGGGCTGAGGAGTAGCAGATGGAGTTTAATTTAGATAAATGCAAGGTGCTGCATTTTGAAAAGGCAAATCTGAGCAGGACCTATATACTTAATGGTAACGTCCTGGGGAGTGTTGCTGAACAAAGAGACCTTGGAGTGAGGGTTCATAGTTACGTGAAAGTGGAGTCACAGGTAGATAGGATAGTGAAGAAGGCACTTGGTATGCTTTCCGTTATTGGTCAGAGTATTGAGTATAGAAGTTGGGAGGTCATGTGGCTGTACAGGACACTAGTTAGGCCAGTTTTGGAATATTGTGTGCAATTCTGGTCTCCCTCCTATTGAAAGGATATTGTGAAACTTGAAAGGGTTCAGAAAAGGTTGACCATGATGTGGCCAGGGTTGGAGGATTTGAGCGATAGGGAGAGGCTGAACAGGCTGGGGCTGTTTTCCCTGGAGCATCGGAGGCTGAGGGGTGACCTTATAGAGGTTTATAAAATCATGAGGGGCATGGATAGGGTAAATAAACATGATCTTTTCCCTGGGGATGGGGAGTTCAGAACTGGAGAGCATGGGTTTAGGGTGAGAGGGGAAAAATTTAAAAGAGACCTAAGGGGCAACTTTTTCATGCAGAGGGTGGTATGTGTATGGAATGAACTGCCAGAGGAAGTGTTGGAGGTTGGTACAATTACAAAATTTAAAAGACATCTGGATGGATATATGAATAGGAAGGGTTTGGAGGGATATGGGCCAAATGGTGGCAAACAGGATTAGATTAGGTTAGAATATCTCGCTGGCATGGACGAGCTGAAGTGAAGGGTCTGTTCCATGCTGTACACCTGTGACTCTATGACTCTATAAATAAACCTGTTGGACTATAACCTGGTATCGTGTGACTTCAAACCTTGTTCAAAAAAATTAACAATGAAATATGTTCATGATATTGTGAAAACAATTTTCTGACACTGCTAATTGTCCAAATAATAGTAACAGGAATACAAATATTTGTTAACTGGATGAAGAATTTGGTGCCTAAGTCGTGAAGTGTAAACTGAAGTCATTTCTGAGTGTTGCGGCCTAATTTGAAACTCTGGTTAAAATGCTGAAATGATGTTCCTCCTGAGATTGGCTGATTGTCAGCGAGACTTGAAGCAGTTCTCCTTTGGTTTGTTAGGTGGATAACAGCGGTGGTTGCAAATTAATCAAGTGCCAGTAGCATTGACTCACTGAATGTGTTGACTCCATTGTTTTCAGTTAGGGCCTTGTTGGAAGGTTGATTCTGTTGTCCTTTAAGCGCCTGGTCAGTGGCAGAAGGCCTATCTGGAGCAGAAAGCATGGACCAGTTGGGTTAAATGGCCTGTTTTGTTTCCATGTGGGCAGTGATTGAATTTTCCGAGGTTAAATAGAGATAAACCATTTTTGCTGGGTGGGGTTTATGACCTAAAGACTGTAACCTAAAAATAAGTCCAGCCAGACCCTTCAGGAGTGAAGTCGAGAAGCATTTCAACACCCAAAAGTTGATAGATGTTCGGGAGCACTCTTTCACAAGTGCCATCAGGTCTGAGGTTGTTAGATTGTTGTCTGCCAAAGGTATCCAGATATCTGGGGCAAATACTGTTCTGTGGAGTTTGGTGGGAGAACAAGCACGATCTCATTGAATGAAGGAACAGGCTCGAAGGGCTGAATGGCCACTTCCTATTCCTAAGACAACAAAGGCAAATGAGCCAAGGTTCTCCTGATTCTCAACAAATGAAGGTTGGTTCATCACATGCCTCCTGCCTCTCAGCTGCCCACACACATCTATCATACACATCCCACCTCACCATCCAATCAGGACATGGGTAGGGCACGTCACTATCCAATTGAATGATTGTCCATCAACGTCTATTTTTATAAATAAATAAGATATAAAATCGTTCCATAAATGGATGAGAGCATTTTATTTTAATACTCCTGTGATTATCTTGCTCTCTAGTTTTTCCCTGTAGCTGTTCCTAGATCCTTAAGTCCTGGAGATTCCAGATTCTGCAGGTTTTTTGACTGTCAAAAGTCTACTGACACTTGAGGTCAAGGTTCACAGGTGAAGGAAGGGTTGAGTCAGATTCCAGAAGAGTCCTTTTGGGAAGGAGAGGAGGTGGATAATGTCCCTATTCACTCTGAGAGAATGTGGGTATAGACCAGGAAGAAAGAGAGGCAATGGAGAAGATTCAAAAACAAAAAGGAGACCAGAAATGAGTGATTATCATTCTCAGAAAGGATTGAACAGGCTGTGCCATTTTCCTCTGGAAAAGAAGGTTCGATAAGAGGTGACCTGATGGATATCATTAAAGTTATGAAAGGGTTTCATGGGTTTGAAATGAAAATAGTGATTCCCCACGTGGGAGACTTTCGGATAGGGAGCTTTCAATACAAGATCATCTGCAATAAATATATTCAGGAATTCAGGTGAAACATCTTTATCCAGAGAGTGGTGTGGTTCACTAATGTCCTTTTAGGGAACGAAACGGCCAACCTTACCTGCCCTGGCCTACCTGTGACTCCAGACCCAGAGCAATAGGGTGGACTTTCAACTGTCCTCTGGGCAATGAATGCTGGCCTGACCAGTGATAGCCACATCCTCTAAATGATTTTTTTAAAAATGTGAAACCCACTCCCGCAAGGAATGTTTGAGGCAGCTATTATCAAGACACTTAAGGGGAGGCTGGAAACATGAGGGAGAAAAGAACAGAAGACAATGAGACGAGGGTGAGACAAGGAGGGGGTTGATATGTGAGGTGAGATCTTTTTGAGCAGAAGGCCTGTTTCTGGGCTGTAGAGACTTTGCAGTAGAAGAGAGGCTCAGTCCAAGCTGCCTTTTCTTGTTGTCATTATAAATGTGGGCCCATGGGACTCTGGTACTGACTCATCAAGATGATAAACTCTGACATAAATACTGAAGCAGGAGTTTCCATGTTGTAACTCCTCTGTAAACACTCCACTGTCCAACATTCTACTAGGAAGGTAAACAATCTCACCTTTTGTTTAAATGGACACTTGGGCCAAAAGTTTTCACTGGGAGTGAATGAGGGTGGATGGTATGTAATCAGAGATCATAACGATTAAGACATCTGAAGGCAACACTTAACCTGCTGCACTGACAAGATTAGCATAAGGGTAAAACTGAAACAATATCAATGGCTCATGACTGGAACAGAGTTAGAATGGACTCTAGCAGCTGGGTTTATATCTAATTTGAAAAAGCCCTTTCCATCTCTGGTTGAAATGGTTTTTGAGGGAGAAAGTCAGGACTGCAGATGCTGGAGATCAGAGCTGAAAATGTGTTGCTGGAAAAGCACAGCAGGTCAGGCAGCATCCGAGGAGCAGGAGAATCAATGTTTCGGGTATAAGAAGGGCTTATGTCCGAAACATTGATTCTCCTGCTCCTCGGATGCTGCCTGACCTGCTGCGCTTTTCCAGCAACACATTTTTCAGCTCTGAAATGATTTTTGAGCCAATGTAAAACACCAAGCCATGTAACATGCACTAAACAATCCCACCGCCCCGTGGCTGAACACTTTAACTCACCCTCCCACTCAGCCAAGGACATGCAAGTCCTGGATCTCCTCCACCACCAAACTCTAGCCACCTGACACCTGGGGGAAGAATGCCTCATCTTCCACCTCAAGACTCTCCAACCACACGGGCTCAATGTTGATTTCACCAGTTTTCCCATTTCCCCTCCCCCACCTTATCCCAGATCCAACCTTCCATATTGGCACTGCCCTCTTGAACTGTCCTATCTTTACATCTTCTTTGCCATCTATCCACTCCACCCTCCTCTCCAACCTATCACCTTCACCCCCAACCTTCATCTACCAATCGCATTCCCAGCTACCTTCCACACAGCCTCAACCCCCCTCCCATTTATCTCTCAGGCCCCTTGGGCCACCCCCCCTCCCCCTCCCATTCCTGATGAAGGGCTTACACTCAAAACATCAATTCCCCTGCTCCTCGGATGCTGCCTGACCAGCTGTGCTTTTTCAGTGCCACACCTTTTGACTCTGATCTCCAGCATCTGCAGTCCTCACCTTCTACAAGTAACTATGGGCAGGTTTGAAATCTTGTAATCCTTTTCACTATTACAGTCAATTCTGCATAAATATCAGCAGAAACCAAACAGAAGTAACATTCCAGAGGTTTGATGTTGAGGTAAATTTTAAAGTGTAAGTAAAACCAGGAAGTCAGGCAACATCCTTGGAGATTCAAACGAAGCTCATTGACCTCTCACTAGAACTGGAGTACGTTGGAGAAGGACCTGGTTTTGAGCAGATACAGAGACAGGGAGAGCGGGTAGGAGAGGGAAGAACAGAAGGGAGGGTCTGTGATAGGGTGGAAGACAGGGGAGATTAAATGGCCAACGGGTGATGATGAAAGGAGAGAGAAACTAGATAAGCAGAAAAATACAGGACAGGCCTGGAAGATGTATAACTAGGAATAGCAACAAACACTGCTGCTTGGAAAGTTGGGCAAAGACTAGGGCCTGGGACAATTGAATCCACTGAGTTCAGAATCATAGAATCCCTGCAGGGCAGAAAAAGGCCATTCGGCCCATCCAGTCCACACCAACCCTCCAAAGAGCATCCCACTCAGACCCAACTCCTCACGCTATTCCCGTAACCTCACATTTACTGTGGCTAACACACCTAGCCTGGATACTACAAACAATTTAGCATGGCCAATCCAGCTAACCTGTTGGACTGTGGGAGAAAACCAGAGGAAACCCAGCCAGACACGGGGAGAATGTGCAAACTCCACACAGACAGTCACCCGAGGGTGGAATCAAACCTGGTGCTATGAGGCAGCATTGCTAACCATTGAACCACTGTGCAGCTCCTGAACAGAAGGCCATTTAAATGCAGAATGTAATTCTTACTACATTATGAAAATATATTGAGCCTTTCTTTTGCTTTGCTGTGTGAATAATTCATGAAATTGATTATTTGTACAATATAGATTTGCATTGGTATCAGTGCTCTATTGGGATTATTTCTAATACAATTTTGTTTTTGCAGAATAAGCAAGAAAATGTATCTCAATCTCCATGCCAGACAGTTTGATGTTTTCAGTGTTGATAGGATTGCTCATTCTTCCATTCTTCATTCTTTTAGGACACACACAGCCGTACAATAATGGAAGAGCTCGAGGATCTCATCAATCATACCACAGAGCAGACAGAGAGGACGAGAGAGCTGATGTATGTGTTCACATTTGTGGGGGAGATCGGTTAGCTCAATTGGCTGGTTGGCTGGTTTGGATGCAGCATGATGCCAACAGTGTGGGTTCAATTGGGTCCCACCTTCTCGACCTCACCAAACTACCAGCCGTTCTTTCTCTCTCTTTCTTTCTTTCTCTCGCGTGCTCTCTCTCTCGCTCTCTCTCTATTGAGAGAGCAGCCATACAATCTGGTAAGGCTATGATGACCTTATTCACATTTCGTTAGCTTCCCCACAGGCTGTGGGCAAACATGAGACTTTCAAAATTTGTAATTTCTCTTCAAATGCATGGGTTGTTTTTTTTATTGGTGAGAGAAGGTTATGAACAGAATTAATATTTGCATTTGTATAGAACATCTGTACAATTCCAAACATGTTCCATGCAAACATATGAGTTAGGGTTCAGTTTAGGCTTCTCTGAGCCTGTTGTGCCAATCGATAAGATCTAATTACCCAAGCCTACTAGCCCGATAATCTTTCACTCTCGTGCTTATCATGAATCTAACCACCTCGACCTTAAAACTATTCAGTTCCATGTGTGGAATTATCTTCTATACAGCTACCTGATCAAACAGCTTTCCATCATTTTAGAAATCTCTATTAAGTAACCCCTTTGTGGAGCAAAGAATTCCAGTCAGTTTGGTGCTCTGCCGATTTGGGAATGGAGTTTGTATTTACTCGGGAAGGTATTTGAGCTTCTAATACACGTGTTAGAGTGGGTGCATTATGTGGAATTGTGCCAATACCTGAATAGAGAGTTTTTTTAATAAATGGGGTGGCGATGTGCTGCCCAAGTTTTTCAACTTCACATGACAGGACAGACACAGAATTCCATATTTCAATGGGAGCAACGGTTTGTACAATATCTGTAAAAGGGTACTGATTGGTTGGCAATCAGATCCAGTTGAAACATTGGCATGGAGAAGGCGCTAGGGAACAATTGTCCCCCTCACTTTGTTTAATTCAGAAAAAAATACCCAATACCCAGACCGAGTCATAGAGATGCACAGCACAGAAACAGATCCTTCGGTCCAACTCATTAACTAATCTAGCCCCATTTGCCAGCATTTGGCCCAAATCCCTTTAAACATTTCCTATTCATGTACCCATCCAGTTGCTTTTTAAAAAATGTTGTAATTGTATCAGCCTCTCCACCACTTCCTCTGGCAGCTCACTCCATAATGCACACCAACTTCTGCATGAAAAAGTTACCCCTTAGGTCCCTTTTAAATCTTTCCCCTCCTACCTTAAACCTATGCTCTCTAGTTTTGGACTCCCCCATCTGGGGAAAAGCCTTTGGCTCTCACCCTATCCCTGCCCCTTTATGATTTCATAATTTCTTTAACCTGCGTAGGACAAGGCCCTGTTGAAATGTTACTTGTAGCAAGCAGCAGCTCCCACATTGTAAGCCCGCCTGCTAAATGGGATCATTGTTTAGTGTCTGATCGAACTTTGAACGTGCAAATGTTTAAGGATGCTATTGAACCTTGGCAACAGAGAAATTAACTACATAGGGTCATAGAGTTGCAGAGATGTACAGCATGGAAACAGACCCTTCGGTCCAACCGTCCATGCCGACCAGATATCCCAACCCAATCTTCTCCCACTTGCCAGCCACCCATCCCATTTCCCTCCAAACCCTTCCTATTCATATACCCATCCAAACGCCTTTTAAATGTTGTAATTGTACCAATCTCCACCACTTCCTCTGGCAGCTCATTCCACACACGCACCACACTCAACGTGAAAAAGTTGCCCCTTAGGTCTTTTTTATATCTTTTCCCTGTCATCCTAAACCTATGCCCTCTAGTTCTGGAGTCCCCATCCCAGGGAAGAGATCCTGTCTATTTACCCTATCCATGCCCCTCATAATTTTGTAAACCTCTATAAGGTCACCTCTCAGTCTCTGACACTCCAGGGAAAACAGCCCCAGCCTGTTCAGTCTCTCCCTGTAGCTCAATTCCTCCAACCCTGGCAAAATCCTTGTAAATCTTTTCTGAACCCTTTCAAGTTTCACAACATCCTTCCGATAAGAAGGAGACGAGAATTTCACAGTGTGTTCCAAAAGTAGCCAAACCAATGTCCTGTACAGCTGCAAAATGACCTCCCAACTCCTATACTCAATACTCTGACCGATAAAGGAAAGCATACCAAATGCCTTCTTCACTATCCTATCTACCTGTGACTCTACTTTCAAGGAGCTATGAACCTGCACTCCAAGGTCTCTTTGTTCAGCAACACTCCATAGGACCTTACCATTAAGTGTATAAGTCCTGTTAAGATTTGCTTTCCCAAAATGCAGCACCTCACATTTATCTAAATTAAACTCCATCTGCCACTCCTCAGCCCATTGGCCCATCTGATCAAGATCCTGTTGTAATCCGAGGTAACCTTCTTTGCTGTCTGCTATACCTCCAATTTTGGTGTCATCGCAAAATTACTAACTACACCTTTTAAGCTCACATACAAATCATTTATATAAATGATGAAAAGTAGTGGACCCAGCACCGATCCTTGTGGCACTCCACTGGTCACAGGCCTCCAGTCTGAAAAACAACCCTCCACCACCACCCTCTGTCTTCTACCTTTGAGCCAGTTCTGAATCCAAATGGCTAGTTCTCCCTGTATTCCGTGAGATCTAACCTTGCTAACCAGTCTCCCATGGGGAACCTTATTGAACACCTTACTGAAGTCCTTATAGATCATGCCTAACGCTCTGCCCTCATCAATCCTCTTTGTTACTTCTTTAAAAAACTCAGTCAAGTTTATGAGACATGATTTCCCACGCACAAAGCCATGTTGAATATCCCTGATATTTCCAAATACATGTACATCCTGTCCCTCAGGATTCCCTCCAACAACTTGCCCACCACCAATGTTAGGCTCAATGGTCTGTAGTTCCCTGGCTTGTCCTTACTACCCTTCTTAAACAGTGGCACCACGTTCGCCAACCTCCAGTCTTCCAGCACCTCACCTGTGACTATCGATAATACAAATATTTCAGTAAGAGGCCCAGCAATCACTTCCCTATTTCCCACAGAGTTCTAGGGTACATCTGATCAGGCCCTGGGGATTTATCCACTTTTATATATTTCAAGACATCCAGCACTTCCTCCTCTGTAATCTGGACATTTTGCAAGATGAAACCATCTATTTCCCTACAGTCTATATCTTCCATGTCCTTTTCCACAGTAAACACTGGTGCAAAATACTCGTTTAGTGTCTCCCCCATTTCCTGCGGTTCCACACAAGGCTGCCTTGCTGATTGTTGAGGGGCCCTATTTTCTCTCTAGTTACCCTTTTGTCCTTAATGTATTTGTAAAACCCTTTGGATTCTCCTTAATTCTATTTGCCAAAGCTATCTCAGGTCCCCTTTTGCCCTCTTGATTTCTCTCTTAAGTATACTTCCACGGCCTTTATACTCTTTTAAACATTCACCCGATTTGTCCTGTCTATACCTGACATATGCTTCTTTCTTTTTCTTAACCAAACCCTCAATTTGTCATCCAGCATTCTCTATACCTACCAGCCTTTCCTATCACCTTAACAGGAATATACTGTCTCTGGACTCTCATTATCTCATTAAACATCTTGACTTTCCTCTCCTATATCTTACAGGGAGGATTTTCCATGTTTTTACAGCTATTACCCATTATTGTCTTGATCCTGGTGTCAGTTTTGAGCCAGTTGATGGTATCTACTCCACCATACAGCCTCTACTACAGAGCGTAAGTACTGCTGACTGTAACCAATAGTTTCCTGAATTTCTTTGTCTTAGAGGATTTTTTTTGTTGAAAAGAAGTCAGCTTCCTGCCCCAAATCTAACTCTGAATGAGTGTGTGGTTTTGCTTCTTGTTAGCTGAAAGTTGAACAGCAACATAATTGAGTAAAGTCATTGTAGCAAATGACCCTCCAGTGTCTTTTTTTTAGATTAGATGAGATTACTTACAGTGTGGAAACAGGCCCTTCAGCCCAACAAGTCTACACCGCCCTGCCGAAGCGCAACCCACCCATACCCCTACATTTACCCCTTACCTAACACTACAGGCAATTTAGCATGGCCAATTCACCTGACCTGCACATCTTTGGACTGTGGGAAGAAACCGGAGCACCCGGAGGAAACCCACGCAGACACAGGGAGAACATGCAAACTCCACACAGTCAGTCGCCTGAGGCGGGAATTGAACCCAGGTCTCTGGCGCTGTGAGGCAGCAGTGCTAACCACTGTGCCACTGTGCCGCCCCTGCCATCTTCTCTATACCATCCTTGACAAAATGTTCTAGACTGTCTTGCTATAAAAGAAGCTAGTTATTGCTGCATTAATTTGAGCTTTTATTCAACCATAACAAAATTTTGCCAGTATCTTTGGCTGCTTGTAAAGCTTGAGGGTTCATCAGAGGTAGTTTCACAATGTGAGGTCTAATCCAGTGTTTGATACCCAGTTAAATCTTTGAGGAAGAAACTACTCAAAATGGTAATGAGCCTTAATACTTTGTTTCAACTATGTGTAACTAAGTGGATGCTTATATGTGGTGTTTCCTTTGTAAAATAAAAACTCCTGCATTGAGATCATCCCAAACTACTTCACATTGATGCTATACTTTTGAAGTATAGCCATTGTTATAATGGAGGAGACCCAGCAAGTCCACAAGCAGCAAAGTTATGATGATGATCAGGTTTATTGCTGTTTGTTAAGGGATAACTATTGATGAGAGTAATTTGTAGATCCATCTGAGTGGCCTAAAGAGGGCTTCAGTTCAATATCTCCTCTGAATGATGGTACTTCTGGTCGTGGAACAGCATGCCAGTACCTCTCTGGGAGTGTCAATCTGGATTGTGTGTGCACTGAGAGCAAGAAACGGAGACTTGAGTCCACTTCTCAAGTCAACTTCTGACTTGATTATAAATGCTACCCAGTGAGCTATACCTGACACGGATCTTGTGAGGAACTCAGAACACCAAGTGAATCATTCCTACTTTCAGCTTTCCTCTTACAGGAGCTAAATGTCAGATTCCTAGTTTTCTGTCCTATGTTTTCTTTAAAGGAAAATGTTTTTTCTTCCTGACATCTGAGAGCCTATTTCAAAGTTCTTTGTTTTGAAATATTTGTTTTTTTTAAAATGCTTTAAATTTCAAAGAACTGAGTTTTTCTCATGTATTCCTAGTCAATATTTATCCCTCAACTAAACTCACTTTCTAAAATCAAAAACATTACCTGATCATAATCTTATTGTTGTATTTTGCTGCTGCATTTTGTACATTTCATTGGATCTTCACTGCTGGCGTGATGTCCTTTGGATAGCCATGGGTAATGAATGGCACTATATAAATGCAATCAAAGAGTCAGAAACCAACCCTTTGCTCTAACTTGTTCGTGCTGACCAAAATCAAGTCTTCCTTTTACAAATGGACATTGAATACAGAGGCAGAAGAAATGTTGTGTCACTCAAGTGTGTTTAACAGAAATTGCTGAAGAAACTCAGCAGGGCTGGCAGCATCTATGGAGAAAGCAGAGTTAACTATGTTTAAGTTGACCAATGGGTATTTCTGTGTTTTACAGTGCCCTGGGACACACTGTTAGGAAGCAAACCAGTAATTTGAAAGTAGTTTACTATGTCAACAAAGACTTTGACAAAGAATACACAGGTGTGGCATTACAAAAGGTAGAAAAGAGTGTTGAAGAAGATTATATTAACAACCTTCGAAATAACTGCTGGAAGGAAAGACAAGAGAGTGAGTTGTTTAAATTTATGCTTGTGATTTTTCACTCTTTTTAAGTGATTCTTCGCTTCTTTTGGAAACCATGTTGTACAGTTTTTTTTTGTTGTGAGATCCCTTCAGTTAAGCAACCTTAATAGATATTGTTTTTACACTTTTTGGAAATTTTTCATTTCAATTGTTGAGTTTTTTTTATTCGTTCATTAAACGTGGTTGTTACAGGCAAGTAACAGAGTTGAAAAGTGTGGTGCTGGAAAAGAGCAGCATCCGAGGCTGCCTGGCCTGCTGCGTTTTTTTCCAGCACCACACTTTTCAACTCTGGTCTCCAGCATCTGCAGTCCTCACTTTCTCCACAGGCAAGGAACAGCAGTTTTTGCCCATCCCTAATTGCACCGAGGGTGGTCAGAGCCTATCCCATTGTAGGGGCAGAGTTCCTTCCCAAAAGGACATTAGTGAATCAGTTGGGTTTTTTATGAGAATTAACAATGGTTTTGGGGGTCACCATCACTGACACTCATTCCAGATTTATTAATTGAATTTAAATTTCAGTACCCGCTGTGATGGGATCTGACCCCATTATCCCCAAATTATTAACCTCTGGATTAGTAATCCAGTGATAGTATTGCAATGCCATTGTCTTCTCCCTGTTGTTGATGGCATGAAGGCATATGTGAAGAATACACAGGAGCAGAAAATTACAGCTGGTTGAGGATTCTGCCTCAGTACTGCACAGTCTGTGCTCAGCGCTTTCCGACCTGTGCTCTGTGCTGCCTGTGTTATGTGTTGTGTGGCCTGTGCCCAGTGCTGCACAATGTGATGCTAGCTCACTGTACTGGGCTGCCCTATACCCCTGTCACTTGTAATTTCTCAATGTCCATTGTTTCCAGATACTATACATTAATTATGCTATTTTCTCTATCCTTGAAAGAAAATGACTACCTTTACGCGTCCAAGGTGTATCGAGATGACCGACTACGGAAGAAAGCAGAACTCATGCGGATGGAAAGCTGTGAAAAACTGGCAAGACTTAACGATCTGTATCGAGGAGGCTGAGGCAGGCAGCCAGCCAGGCTTTTTCATTTAATTTAAATGTTTTATTGTACAGGGAGACATTTTGATCTATTGACATTTTGAAATAAATTATAAATCTGTCTTGTAACGAGTCTTACCTTGAGAATCTTCAGCTGCCACCCAGTTGAACACAGCACAGACTTCTGATTGATTTGTTGAAGACAACGTTCTCTACAGTGACTGGTGTGTGTGTGTGTTTCACATCCCCTTCACTTTATTCTATACAATACAGTGTATTCTAGATTAGCTTTTTAAAAAAGCACACGATCTAACCTAATACAATTAATGTCATTTGTATCCAGGTTTAATAACTAAACGCTCGAGTTCTAGCTTCAGAGCAGTCTTGTCTGTGTTGATGTTCACTGAGGTTTAAATGCACACGGGGGCTGTGCCCATAACCCCTGTCCTTTAGATGCTTGTGCATAGTTGAAGAGACTTCCCTGCTAGTGTCTCTTATTGGAAAATTTTATACTTTAAGATAAATAGCTATTTCAGAATGATTCCATAGTTTGTTAACAGTGAGTTGGACTTTAATACATTCCTTGAACATGAAGTCTTGAAATTCTGGAAACATTCCCCATTATTTTGCTCTAACACATTGTTTGGAAAGGTGCATTCATCAACATTTTTGTCAGTTCCTGTTAACTGAATAAGGTAAACAGTAGATTGACATACTCCTTATATTAAGGATTATGTGAAAAGCTTTTGGGATGAATGTCTACTGTTGCATGTGTGGCAGTACATAAACTAGACTTTTGTGAATATTGTATAGTTGTGCTGAATTTCTTCAGCATTTAATTGTGCTGCTTAAAAGTAAAATGACAATGTACATACAGATTCAAAGAAATCTCATTGTGAAGACTGAATGCTATGACAACTGCAGTGGGAGACTGGCAAAGATGTGGATAGAACAGAAAGACTCACCTAAAGAATTCCACTGGGGTGAAGAAACATGAAGCAGACTCTCGTGGTGTTAAATAATAACCAGTTTATTTCTAGTTGGACTCTGTTCAACATTTCTTCCCACACTTGATATCAAATTAGCATATCTGAATGCCAACTTATTGGGTACGACATATAAATTTACACCCTGAAACATTCAGACAATACTATCACAGGTACTTGAATTCAGAAGATAAATTCCACTAAAGGGTGGGGTGGTACAATTTCCTAAAAAAATTGTGAACATCTGAAGTCCTCAGAACCATGCTCTGTGTTTCTTCTCTTGCTGTGCTGAAATCAGTTTGTATTGTAAATTTGGAATGCTGATTGTAATATATATATAAATATATTTAATGTATCCTTCTCTCAACCTACATCAAATAAAAGTTATTTTAAGCGTGGATAATTATGAGCCACACTTTTTCTTTTGTTCCAAGCTCGTGACTAGCAGCTTCTTTGTGTACTGACATTGATAACATTATATTTTGCCTTCCAACACACTACAAAACAAAGCTGCTTTTCTTTTATCTCCCAGAATCCTCATCTTAGTTTTCCATTGTAGGTGAAGGCCATTCAGCCTCTTTGAGCCTGCTGTTCCATTTATTCATTTGCATCAGGCTTGATGTGCATGTTAACTTTCCCACCTTTTGCTTTGTTCAGTAATCCATCAAAAGAAATATATTCAGGTTGAGTTGACCTTTCACCTTCACCTGAAATTTTCTCTATAGATTCTTCCCGAGCTCCTGAGAGTTCTCAGGATCTGCACTAGTTTGTTTTTTTTGTGAAAATCTATGAATCTTGGTTTATAAATTCTCAATTGAGCCCCAGTTTCAGCAACATAGAGGGATGGGAAGGAGAAAGAGAGCGAGCGAGATTCCCAGATTCCTCTTCCTGCTTTTTTGTAAAGAAGTATCTCTTGACATCACCCCAAAGGATTTGGCTCAAACTTCCCCTTCTTTTGGACTCCTTTCACCATCACCTAGCAGACAGGATCGAGATAAAGACACCATTTTGTCAATATTCTTATATGTTATAAACATCAATGGCAACATGTCTTAGAAAGCTCAGCCACACATTTTAGACAAATCCCAAAGTGATCTCCTGGTTTTCTGAGTGAGCCGCTATTGTGGGAATGTAAAGGATGAAATAGAGGAAACACTGCAGGTGAGGCAGTCAGGGTAGGGGGTATTATCACTGCAATAGTGAGGCCAAGTCCCCAGGTTCATGTTCTGTGGAAATGGGTTCGAGTCCCATCATCGTAAAATGATGAGATCTGAAGTCATTAAAAATTTGGACAACCACCTGATGAAGGAACAGTGCTCCGATAGCTAGAGCTTCCAAAATAAACCTGTTGGACTATAACCTGGCACTGTGATTTTTAACTTTGTACACCCCAGTCCAACACTGCCATCTCCAAATCACAGCATAATGTAAACTGTTACCTATTGTAAAAAAGAAATCTGGTTCACCAATGTACATTTTGGAAGGAAAAATGCCATCATTACCTGGTCTGGCCTACATGTGACTCCAGACCCACAGCAATGGTGTTGAATCTCAACTGCCTTCAGGGCAAGTAGGGATGGAAAATGAATATCAGTTGAGCTAGGAAGAGTAACGTTTTGTGAACCAATTTTAAAAAATAGTTCCTGCTATTCAGATGTCCCAAGGATGAACTTTATGCTCACATTGGGAATAACCTGGAACTCCCTGCCTAAGAGGAAACAGAGATGATCAATGATTTCACAAGAAAATTGGATTGGTGCTTGGAAGAAAATAAACTTAGAATTATGGGGATGCAGCATGAAAATATGACTGAACGGATTTCTCCATGGAGACTCAATATGGACTCAGAAGGAACAGCTGATTCAGAGTTTTAACATTTAGGAGAAAGCTGTAACCATAAGTGGATCTGAACCACACCGAATGGTACTTTGGTTTGAGTCTGCAGAGAATATTTCACAGATGATTGTCGAGGAAGGAGATGTAGATATGAAAGTGAGTTTTGGTGGATACCCTATTGAAAAGGAGAGAAAACACTGAGCACAATGTGAAACGGTAATTGTTTTCCGTACTTGCCGCAGTTTTTGATTTTTATTTTGAGACTTTGTTGATTTTACAACCCCCCCCAATTCGCTTCCCTCCTTACAAAGCTTCTCCTTAAACACATCGACACTTCACCTTACCACTCGCTGTGGAAAGACATTTCTCAATTACTGATGTAATTAATGCAAGATAGTAATAAATTCATCTTTCTTTTGCACTCCTTTACCCCTTATTAGCTGATACATGCACTCTGTTTACAGATATGGCCAGAGATTTTACACTGTGAACATAATTAGTAATATCAATGGAGAGTCAGCACGAAGTACAATTCCCATCTTTACTACATTAGTTTTATCTGCAACATACAACAGTGATAAAAATTAACAGGCGCTGTCTAAATCTTATTCTGTATTAATGTGTTAAGAGCCACAAAGAGGAACTCTGCTAATTCCTTGTGGTAATATTCGTGTCCTGAAATAAAAATGAATAAGTTTACTTTTGAACTTGCATATTGTCAAGATTTCTGCATTTTGGTCAAACATTCAAAGTTGGTTGTCTGTCACATCATTGACCAACAACCAGAACCAGAGAAACAAAAAACGTTTGGGATTTTGTTCTGCAAAATAAAGTTTCAGAGATTCTCACAGCTCACCTGCCTGGATTGATTAGATTAGATTACTTACAGTGTGGAAACAGGCCCTTCGGCCCAACAAGTCCATACCGCCCCGCCGAAGCGTAACCCACCCATACCCCTGCATCTACATCTACCCCTTACCTAACACCACGGGCAATTTAGCATGGCCAATTCACCTAACCTGCACATCTTTGGACTGTGGGAGGAAACCGGAGCACCCGGAGGAAACCCACGCAGACACGGGGAGAACGTGCAAACTCCACACAGTCAGTCGCCTGAGGCTGAGACCTAGGGCTTTGACCTGTGAATTTCCTTTGTGATAGTCACGATTTCACTGAACAACAATGGATGGTTACCATGCAAAGCTGCCATCTACAATACAAATAAAACACTTGCATTTATATAGTACTCTTCAAAACTTCAGGGTGGGCCTCTTGCTGTCAGTACTGTACATTAATAAATTTGGAAATGAATTTAGGAGATTTCATCAGCTACCTCACAGCAACACTAAAGTTGGTGATGTGGCAAATAGCAAAGAGGAAAGCCTTAGATTATGGGATGACATAGGCAGGCTGGCCAGACATGCAGAACAGGACAAATAGAATTTAATCCTGCGAAGAGTGAGATGATGCATTTTGGGAGGACTAACATGACTGACTAACACATTGAAGAGGAGGGCCGGATGAACAATGGAGGATGAGAGGAACTTTAGTGAGTATGTCCCGAGCTCCTTAAAGACAATAGGACAGGTAGAAAGGAACACTGGTGAGAACTCCACTCCTGTGTTCAAAACAGAGAGATGGGAGCTTTTAAATCCACCTGAGGGAAGACAGATTGCATTTAATTTCTGAGGCAAACAACCCACCTCTATACAGGTGGCACTCCCTCCGACAGTGCGGCACTCCCTCGGCACTGACCCTCCGACAGTGCGGCACTCCCTCGGCGCTGACCCTCCGACAGTGCGGCGCTCCCTCGGCACTGACCCTCCGACAGTGCCCACTCCCTCAGCGCTGACCCTCCGACAGTGTGGCACTCCCTCAGCACTGATCCTCCGACAGTGTGGCACTCCCTCAGCACTGACCCTCCGACAGTGCGGCACTCCCTCAGCACTGACCCTCCGACAGTGCGGCACTCCCTCAGCACTGACCCTCCGACAGCGCGGCACTGCCGCAGCACTGACCCTCCGACAGCGCGGCACTCCCGCAGCACTGACCCTCCGACAGTGCGGCACTCCCTCAGCACTGACCCTCCGACAGTGCGGCACTCCCTCAGCACTGACCCTCCGACAGTGCGGCACTGCCTCAGCACTGACCCTCCGACAGTGCCCACTCCCTCAGCACTGACCCTCCGACAGTGCCCACTCCCTCAGCACTGACCCTCCGACAGTGCGGCACTCCCTCAGCACTGACCCTCCGACAGTGCGACGCTCCCTCAGCACTGACCCTCCGACAGTGCGGCACTCCCTCGGCACTGACCCTCCGACAGTGCGGCACTCCCTCAGCACTGACCCTCCGACAGTGCGGCACTCCCTCAGCACTGACCCTCCGACAGTGCCCATTCCCTCAGCACTGACCCTCCGACAGTGCGGCACTCCCTCGGCACTGACCCTCCGACAGTGCGGCACTCCCTCAGCACTGACCCTCAGACAGTGCCCACTCCCTCAGCACTGACCCTCCGACAGTGTGGCACTCCCTCAGCACTGACCCTCCGACAGTGTGGCACTCCCTCAGCACTGACCCTCCGACAGTGCGGCACTCCCTCAGCACTGACCCTCAGACAGTGCCCACTCCCTCAGCACTGACCCTCCGACAGTGTGGCACTCCCTCAGCACTGACCCTCCGACAGTGCGGCACTCCCTCAGCACTGACCCTCCGACAGTGCCCACTCCCTCAGCACTGACCCTCCGACAGTGTGGCACTCCCTCAGCACTGACCCTCCGACAGTGTGGCACTCCCTCAGCACTGACCCTCCGACAGTGCGGCACTCCCTCAGCACTGACCCTCCGACAGTGCGACGCTCCCTCAGCACTGACCCTCCGACAGTGCGGCACTCCCTCGGCACTGACCCTCCGACAGTGCGGCACTCCCTCAGCACTGACCCTCCGACAGTGCGGCACTCCCTCAGCACTGACCCTCCGACAGTGCCCATTCCCTCAGCACTGACCCTCCGACAGTGCGGCACTCCCTCGGCACTGACCCTCCGACAGTGCGGCACTCCCTCAGCACTGACCCTCAGACAGTGCCCACTCCCTCAGCACTGACCCTCCGACAGTGTGGCACTCCCTCAGCACTGACCCTCCGACAGTGTGGCACTCCCTCAGCACTGACCCTCCGACAGTGCGGCACTCCCTCAGCACTGACCCTCAGACAGTGCCCACTCCCTCAGCACTGACCCTCCGACAGTGTGGCACTCCCTCAGCACTGACCCTCCGACAGTGCGGCACTCCCTCAGCACTGACCCTCCGACAGTGCCCACTCCCTCAGCACTGACCCTCCGACAGTGTGGCACTCCCTCAGCACTGACCCTCCGACAGTGTGGCACTCCCTCAGCACTGACCCTCCGACAGTGCGGCCCTCCCTCAGCACTGACCCTCCGACAGTGCGGCACTGACCCTCCGACAGTGCGGCACTGACCCTCCGACAGTGCGGCACTGACCCTCCGACAGTGCGGCACTGACCCTCCGACAGTGCGGCACTCCCTCAGCACTGACCCTCCGACAGTGCGGCCCTCCCTCAGCACTGACCCTCTGACAGTGCGGCACTGCCTCAGCACTGACCCTCCGACAGTGCCCACTCCCTCAGCACTGACCCTCCGACAGTGCCCACTCCCTCAGCACTGACCCTCCGACAGTGCGGCACTCCCTCAGCACTGACCCTCCGACAGTGCGACGCTCCCTCAGCACTGACCCTCCGACAGTGCGGCACTCCCTCGGCACTGACCCTCCGACAGTGCGGCACTCCCTCAGCACTGACCCTCCGACAGTGCGGCACTCCCTCAGCACTGACCCTCCGACAGTGCCCATTCCCTCAGCACTGACCCTCCGACAGTGCGGCACTCCCTCGGCACTGACCCTCCGACAGTGCGGCACTCCCTCAGCACTGACCCTCAGACAGTGCCCACTCCCTCAGCACTGACCCTCCGACAGTGTGGCACTCCCTCAGCACTGACCCTCCGACAGTGTGGCACTCCCTCAGCACTGACCCTCCGACAGTGCGGCACTCCCTCAGCACTGACCCTCAGACAGTGCCCACTCCCTCAGCACTGACCCTCCGACAGTGTGGCACTCCCTCAGCACTGACCCTCCGACAGTGCGGCACTCCCTCAGCACTGACCCTCCGACAGTGCCCACTCCCTCAGCACTGACCCTCCGACAGTGTGGCACTCCCTCAGCACTGACCCTCCGACAGTGTGGCACTCCCTCAGCACTGACCCTCCGACAGTGCGGCCCTCCCTCAGCACTGACCCTCCGACAGTGCGGCACTGACCCTCCGACAGTGCGGCACTCCCTCAGCACTGACCCTCCGACAGTGCCCACTCCCTCAGCACTGACCCTCCGACAGTGCGGCCCTCCCTCAGCACTGACCCTCCGACAGTGCGGCGCTCCCTCAGCACTGACCCTCCGACAGTGCACACTCCCTCAGCACTGACCCTCCGACAGTGCCCACTCCCTCAGCACTGACCCTCCGACAGTGCCCACTCCCTCAGCACTGACCCTCTGACAGTGCCCACTCCCTCAGCACTGACCCTCCGACAGTGCGGCACTGCCTCAGCACTGACCCTCCGACAGTGCCCACTCCCTCAGCACTGACCCTCCGACAGTGCCCACTCCCTCAGCACTGACCCTCCGACAGTGCCCACTCCCTCAGCACTGACCCTCCCTGTTGGTTTGGAGACCCTCTCTCTGACCTGGCAGCACGCCGCCCTGTTGGTTCTGATGGGGTAAGCCCCGCCCACTACGGGGCGCTTGGAATGATAGCCCCGCCCACCCAGATGACGTCGCTTTTACCCTTCCCGGATCCGTCCACCGTCACGTGACGAAGTGCTCAGATGATGAAGGATCCGCCCACCTGAGGTGGTCCCGGTCACATGACATGTCCGGCCGCCTGCGCGAGCGTTGCTGAGCCTCTGGATCCGCCTGAGGTAAACCTCTGCGGGCGATAGGGTCCCGAGGCCTGTCCGTGCTGCCGCCGCGGAGAGACACTGCTCGGGATGGAATTAAAGTGCGCGGTATGACTGAGCCCGCCGCGAGGTCTCAGCGTTTGCGGGGCATGGGGAGGGGGATACCTGCCCTGTAGCCCAGGGGCTAGGGGAGGGGATACCTGCCCTGTTGACCAGGGGCTAGGGGAGGGGGATACCTGCCCTGTTGACCAGGGGCTAGGGGAGGGGATACCTGCCCTGTAGCCCAGGGGCTAGGGGAGGGGATACCTGCCCTGTAGCCCAGGGGCTAGGGGAGGGGATACCTGCCCTGTTGACCAGGGGCTAGGGGAGGGGATTCCTGCCCTGTTGACCAGGGGCTAGGGGAGGGGATTCCTGCCCTGTTGACCAGGGGCTAGGGGAGGGGATTCCTGCCCTGTAGCCCAGGGGCTAGGGGAGGGGATACCTGCCCTGTTGACCAGGGGCTAGGGGAGGGGATTCCTGCCCTGTTGACCAGGGGCTAGGGGAGGGGATTCCTGCCCTGTAGCCCAGGGGCTAGGGGAGGGGATACCTGCCTTGTAGCCTGGGGCTAGGAGCGGGGATTCCTGCCCTGCTGCCCTGGGTCTTGGGGGGGACGGGATTCCTGCCCTACTTTCTGGAGGTGTCTGGGACTTCTGCCTTGCTTTAACTGTGTTTAGCAAAGGTCTATATTCAGCATCCATTGACTTGATGTTTCTCCTAAACTTCAGCCACCATCACATTCGCCATTCAAATCTTTCCATAGGCTTTAAGCCCTTCCTATCCATATACCCTACCAGATGCCAATTAAATGTTTAATTGTACCAGCCATCTCCACTACTTCCTCTGGCAGCTTGTTTCAGAATACTCCACCCTCTCTGTGAAAAGGTTGCCTCTTGGGTCCTTTTTTAAATCTTTTCCCTTTCACCTTAAACCTAGACTTCTAGTTTTGGATTCCCCTACCCTGGGAAAAATAACTTGGCTTGAAGGGACTTACTGCCCTGTTTTCCAGGTGCTGGAGGATAAGCTGATCCTGATCCCATGTAAACTGATCTGGCAACTGACTGGGCGTCATGGTGGGTGTACAGACTGGAGGCCATTCAATCTGCCCACCCCTGCTGGCTGGTCGTCCTCCCCTTTCACACTGCTATCTGAGACTTCCCCTGTTGTCCTCTGACTCTGAAACTTTTGGCTTCATTTGTTTCCAGTGTCACTGAGAGTGTACAGCCATGATAGAGGTTGTATCTTTTGGATGAGCCATATGACCACACATGCACGCAACGCCTTCTCAGTGAAAAATATTTGACAGAAGGAGAGTTTTCGCCAGTATCCTCCATATGCTAATCGAATCAGCATTGCTATATAAGGACTTACTGTAGTCATTGGAATGCTGTTTGTGGACTTTACCATCCAAAAGTTGTCTGCTGTGTTACAATATCTTTATTACGTAGCAAGCAGTTACAATCTGAACAGGAATGCCCTGTTTGAGGATGATGTAGAGTTGCTGGTGCTGGGCTAGGGTGGACAAAGTTAAAAATCTCACAGCACCAGGTCATGGTCCAACAGGTTTATTTGGAGGTACAGGCACACAATCTTTTATCTGAAACCCTCGAGACCAGCTGGCTTTCAGAATTCGAAATTTTTCTGATTTTGGAATAAGTGACGGTTTAATGGTGATAGTTTTTGAAAAAAATTTAAATAACAGCAGACACACCTGTGAGTACTATGGGCCCTGAGACAGAATTGACGCCTGCCAGTGCTGGGTCACACCACCTTGTCGGATTTGAGTGATGTGGGTAAAGTGGATGTGGAGTTTGCTTAATTGCAGGCCAAACAACCTTGTTAATGGAAATAAAAGCTTCTGATTTCGGGATTTCAGATAAAGGATTGTCTACCTGTACTAGCTTTCACAGCGCTGCTCCTTCAGGTAACTGTGTAGCAGGATCGTAATTCAGAATGTATAGCAAAAGATCAGTGTCATGCATGCAACTGATATGATATATTGAACAAAGTAGATTGCTGTTAAGTCTTTCATCTTTTAGAATGGGTTGCAGGTTTTGGTTCATTAATATGTAAATCCCAGAGCTGCTTTCAAATTACATTCTCGAAATAACTTAAGGTTTTATTTTTAAAAAGTGTCATCTCAGCTCAGACAGTGCATTAAAAGTATGAGGTTAGATTCTGTCTGTATCCCTGATTTGGAGATGCTGGTGTTGGACTGGGGTGTACAGAGTTAAAAATCGCACAATACCAGGTTATAGTCCAACAGGTTCATTTGGAAGTACTAGCTTTCGGAGTGCTGCTCCTTCATTGGAGGGTTGTAGAGTACTCCACAACCACTGATGAAGGAGCAGGGCTCCAAAAGCCAGTGTTTCCAAATAAACCTGTTGGACTATAACCTGGTGTTGTGTGATTTTTAACTATGTCTGTATCCCAATCTTGAGTCAGACTGGTTCTCTCAGGCTTTCAAAAGTGAGTTGGATAATTGGTGAATAAACGTCTGCTATTGTGGAGAACGGATAGGGAAATTGAATTAGCCAACTGCTTTTGCACGGATGTGGTCAGCCAAATGATCATCTGTGCTTTTTGAATCTGACCCTTTGTGATTCTGTAACTTATAACTACATTACAATGTAATGTAGCAAGACTTCAAAAGTACTTTAGGGGCTGTAAAACTCTGGGGAACATCCTAAAGTCATTAAAGTGCTATGCAATGAATTATTTTATTTATCAAATCAACTCTTAGCATCCTTTCAAGTAGCATGTTGCATACTCCAACAAATCTCCAAGTGAAATAAAGTATCCTTTCCCCCCCTCACCAATGATATTTAAATGTTGCTGACCCACTCAGCAGAGAAAACAGCCATTCTCTGTTTTTCTCTTCATCTTTACTGTCACGCCACCATAATGATGGACATTCCTCCAGCAAAGGAATTAAAAACAGCTTTCCTGCCAATCTCCACAGCTTTAGTTTTGGCTTTTAGGTTTTGTCTATTATGATAAATATTAAAGTCTTGGACTTTGGCAATTTCAAAGGATACTAAAGATCTAAAATTTGGAAATCAAAGGAAAACGCAGAAGCAGTAATGGACTGCAGAAAGACGGAGAACAATGAAATGAGTAGACAAGTGACAAATGAAATTTAACAAAGGGAAGGGTTACTTTCCATGGAGCATTGGAGGCTGAGGGGTAACTTCATAGAGCTTTATGAAACATTAGGGGCATGGATATGACGAATAACCAAGGTCTTTTCCTGTGGATGGGGGAGTCCAAACCGTGACTAATTTAGGATAGCTGGTTGATGTGGGCAAGTTGGACCGAAGGATCTGTTTCCATGCTGTACAGCTCTATGACTATGTAGAGTGGCAATATAAAACTAGCACAATTTCAGCAGCTGAAGGAACAGTGATGCTTTTAAGGGGTATGTACATTGAGGGGGAGAACACATCCATTCAAAGTACATTTCATGTTTGACCATACAAGTATAGGCAATTGGTATAACACACTAAACATTCAAAAAATCCCAGTCAGACCCCAGTTGCTGTATTATAGTATGCTAAGTATTGTACTTTAGCGAGGGTGCTAAGGTTTTGTAGAGGGGATTTATCTGAATGGAGCTGAGGATGTCATAGAGTTGTACAGTACGGAAACAGATATTTTGGTTCAACTCACCTTTACCGACCAGATATCCAACATTATTCTAGTCTCTAGTCCCGTTTACCAGCATTTGGCCCATATCCCTTGAAACCCTTCCTATTCATTGGTGTGGTTCTTTTCACCGAGCTGGGAATTTGTGTTGCAGATGTTTCGTCCCCTGTCTAGGTGACATCCTCAGTGCTTGGGAGCCTCCTGTGAAGTGCTTCTGTGATGTTTCCTCGGGCATTTATAGTGGTTTGAATCTGCCGCTTCCGGTTGTCAATTCCAGCTGTCGTTGCAGTGGTCGATATATTGGGTCCAGGTCGATGTGCTTATTGATTGAATCTGTGGATGAGTGCCATGCCTCTAGGAATTCCCTGGCTGTTCTCTGTTTGGCTTGTCCTATAATAGTAGTGTTGTCCCAGTCGAATTCATGTTGCTTGTCATCTGCGTGTGTGGCTACTAAGGATAGCTGGTCGTGTCGTTTTGTGGCTAGTTGGTGTTCGTGGATGCGGATCGTTAGCTGTCTTCCTGTTTGTCCTATGCAGTGTTTTGTGCAGTCCTTGCATGGAGTTTGTACACGACATTGGTTTTGCTCCTCCTGGGTTTCGGGTCCTTCATTCTGGTGAGTTGTTGTCTGAGAGGGCTGTTGGTTTGTGTGCTGTTATGAGTCTTAGTGGTCGCAGTAGTCTGGCTGTCAGTTCAGAAATGTTTTTGATGTATGGTAGTGTGGCTGGTCCTTTGGGTTGTGGCATAACAGCACATTAACCAACAGCCACTCTCAGACAACAACGCACCAGGATGAAGGACCCGATACCCAGCATGAGCAAAACCAATGTAGTGTACAAAATACCATGCAAGGACTGCACAAAACACTACATAGGACATTATGAGAAGGAGAAAGAGATTATTTTGCCAAGTGTGTTTGGGATTTACTATTTAAGAAATCAGTGGCTTTGTAGCATATATTTATTAAAATGTATGGATAGATTATAAGAGCAGGGAGGTCAAGTTGGAGCTGTATAGAACTTTTGTTAGGCTGCAACTGTAATGCAGTTCTGGTCACCACGTAGGAAGGATGTGATTATATTGGAGGGGGGTGCAAATGAGATTCACCAGGATGTTGCCTGGGATGGAGCATTTCAGCTATGAAGAGAGGTGGATAAACTTGGGTTGTTTTCTTTGGAACAGAGAAAGTTGAGGGGAGAGCATTATAGAGGTGTATAAGATTATAAGGGGCATAGACAGTGGATAAAAAGCAGCTGTTCACATTGATTGAGGGGTCAATAAAAGGGGAGCATAATTTTAAAGTGTAAGGCTGGATGTTCAGAGGAGATTTGAGAAAAAACATTTTCATCCAACGCACCTGTCTGGAATGCACTCTTGGGAGGACAGTTAAAGTGGGAAGCCTCAATCTTTTAAAAAAATACTTGGATTAGGCCTTTAAGCATCAAACTTTCAAGGCTATGGAGCGGAGGAGAAAGTGAGAACTGCAGATGCTGGAGAGTCAGTCAAAAAGTGTGGTGCTGGAAAAGCACAACAGGTGAGGCAGCACCCAAGGAGCAGGAGTTAACATTTCAAGAATGTGATGAAGGACTTATGCCCAAAACATCAACTCTCTTGCTCCTTGGGTGCTGCCTGACCTGCTCTGCTTTTCCAGCTCCACACCTTTTGATTCAAGGCTATGGACCTTAGTACAGGAGCATGTAGGTAGTAGTATATTCGTAGAAGTACAGGTATACTTCTAGATGGGTTGAATGGCTTCTTCTGTACAGTATGATTGTTCTAAAATATCCTGGGTTAGTGAATGCTCAGCAAATTCTTTAATGCTCTAGAATGTGATGGAGTTGGTCACTTTCAACTAGTTACTCATTATAGGTATTAGAAAACAGTATTAGAAATTTTTAATGCACAAAATTGCATTAATCCAGAAAATTGCATACTTGAAACTATCAGGCTGTATGTTCTGCCATCCAAATAGCTGTAGAGGTAGAAAGTGAATGGAGTGCAAAATGATGTAGTGAAAGCACCCCCCATCCTGTTGTATGGGTCCTAAGTAAAATGTGTTTAGAAAGCTTCAGCCTAGTTAGCAAGTGTGGTTGCAGAATCTGATATGATCCCTAATTTAGTATGTTTGCCCAGGTGGCTGATAGAAATAGAAAAATGTCATTGATAGAATGAGTTGTATTTATAAAACATCATTAAAGTATTTAGATGTTCCAAAATGAGAATTTTTGGCATTGAGCTCCTTGAGATATTGATTAAAGCAGCAGATATGAAGGGGAAGGAGAGAAAGGTTTAGGGAGGGAATCCCAGATTATCTGGGTAGCTGAAGGCACAGCTTCCAAGTAGGTTTAAAATTGGGGATTGAGGCCCCAGTCGAGGGATGTGACTGAGTGTTCCTGTGCTGGAAGGCTGACAGAATTGGTTGATTTTGAGGGATGAGCCCATGGAGGAATTTGAACTGTGAATGTGATGGTGGCTAAAGCATGTGGGAAGTTTAGATGCAGCATGAAACTATTGGATGCAGAACATATCCAACTCCTCAGAACTGATTTGCTGAACACAGTTAAAGACCACTGATTTTAAAAACCTTATGTTCCTTCACTCTGTTATAGCTCAATTTAATATGAAAGTTAACTATGCTATCCTTTTGTTTACTTTGCTAAGTATCAAAGGATAAAGTCACACATTTAGCGATGGTGTATTACTGTTTTATGTTTCAGAATTGAGTATTAACCATTTAAAGAAAGATGGCAGATGTAAGTAATATTTTCTTAATTGGTAAGAAGAAATGTGTAATTTGCTAGGCTGCCTACGTTGTAGCAAGTTTGAAGAGCATGTAGAAAATGTCTTCTACCATTAACTAAAGCTGACTAGTGCAATGCATATGATGCTACAGTAAGCCATGCTGCCATTCTTGTAAATTTCAACAAAACCTCATCTAAAAATGTAACAAACAGCCTCTGTAGATCCCACTAGCAAGACATTCCTTTAATTTTTGAATTATTAGGAAATAAATGGGCGGCACAGTGGTTAGCACTGCTGCCTCACAGCGCCAGAGACCCGGGTTCAATTCCCGCCTCAGGCGACTGACTGTGTGGAGTTTGCACATTCTCCCCGTGTCTGCGTGGGTTTCCTCCGGGTGCTCCGGTTTCCTCCCACACTCCAAAGATGTGCAGGTCAGGTGAATTGGCCATGCTAAATTGCCCGTAGTGTTAGGTAAGGGGTAGATGTAGGGGTAGGGGTATGGGTGGGTTGTGCTTCGGCGGGGCGGTGTGGACTTGTTGGGCCGAAGGGCCTGTTTCCACACTGTAAGTAATCTAATCTAAAATATAGGCAGAATGTTCTTCCATTGATCTATTTAAGCTTAGTTTGAGCAGAGGTTTCTGCATGTACATGAAACAACCAGCACCTGATAGCAGTGACACGAGGTTGAAATTTAATTACTGCACATTGAAAGTTCAAAGTGGGTGAGTCCTTCCTCTTATCCCCCTCTCAACTCTGAGCCTTTGAAAGGGGACGATGATATATCTATAAAGGATCCTGCTATGGAATACCTTGCATGAAGGTGAGAGTTAAATAATTGTAACTGGTTGAGACTCTGTTGAATTGTCTACGTGGGTTTCCTCCGGGTGCTCTGGTTTCCTCTCACAGTCCAAAGATGTGCAGGTCAGGTGAATTGGCCATGCTAAATTGCCCATAGTGTTAGGTGCTTAGTCAGAGGGAAATGGGTCTGGGTGGGTTACCCTTCAGAGGGTCAGTGTGGACTTGTTGTGCTAAAGAGCCTGTTTCCACACTGTAGGGAATCTAATCTAAATTGCCCATAGTGTTCAGGGATGTGTTGGTTAGGGGTAAATGTAGAGTAATGCGGAATGGGTTTGGGTGAGATACTCTTTGGAGTTTTGGTATGGATATGTGGGGCTGTTTCCATGTTGTAGTGATTCTATGAATTTCAGTTCTGAATTCAAGTTGAAAACATGCAGTATAATTTACATTTTTACTGTGTTCTTCTAAACAGATGTCTTTCTTTTTCTACAGGACTTGAAGAGATACCTTTACAAGCAGTTGCCTAGGTAAAATTGTAAAATAATCCTTCCTTCTGTGTTTTGATTTCTGACTTTTCTTTAGATAAGTTTATACTGACTGGTACCTTCAATACATCTGAAATAAGCTGTAACACCTCTGCTATTACACTTATATATTTCTTAATGTTGTATTTTCACTTTTCCCTTTATTTTCTAATCTCATCTTTCCTGAAATTCTGTAATAATGTTTCAGATTGACTAACAAATATCTTTGTGGTGTTAGTTGTCTCTAAGCATTTGTCTTTTTAGCAGCATTTGGCAATTTCCTCACCGTCCCCCACTTCAGCCTGTAATATGCTAGAAATTATGTTTCATCTGCAAGTGCCAACTGGTTACTAATACTGTTGGAAAGCCAGCCTAGACATATCTCTAAACCAAAGATAATGATTAAAGTGTAGTGAATGATATTCAGGACTGTGTGTATAATGTTAAACAAAGGCAATGGGGCATTGTGTGGCAGCTGCTGAGTTTGGCCTCAAACCTAGGCCATGATTAGCTCTGTAGCTCTGTCCTATTTTACTTATAATAATCTTGCTTTATAAGCTCAGCTAAGAGACTATTCCACCACTACCTTGGTGACCTTAATTCTTGGTTTTACAGCTAGCGTATATCAATTCAGAATCTTAGAGGGTTGGTCTCATAACAGAAGCAGCACTTAGAAATGCAAGCAAGTGAAGATATAGTTGAGAGTTAGATAGATTTTCCTTTAGATTCGAATTAGCCAAGGTTCTTTTGTGTGGCAACAATCAATGCATCAATGAAGATCTGAGCTGATCAGTTAACATTCTACAGCTGTTATCTGGTTCAATAAATTGTTCAAACTTTCTTTCACTTTTTTTGTTGCGTTCCTAAAGGAAGGATACCTGGTGACGTTTATCCAAAATGTGGTCACCATAAATGGTGATAAGTGCCTTTATATAGTTAGGTCAGTTTGATGAATAAATAACATTGATTAGAGCGCATGGGCTGTTTAATTTTGTTGGCATAAACAAACAAACATTTGGAAGATATGGAATCAGAATGGTATTAAAAGTGACACTGCTTTAGTGCAGACAAACTTTGAACAATGTAATCTCATTTAAATGTGGCAACATTGAATTGCTCTGTAGCTATTGCAGTAGGGAGTATAAGTATTGTTTCCTTACTCGCTGTACTGTTACAGTTTCGATTTAACTTGGGGTCTCCTATTGAATATAGTTTTGAGATAATGGCTGTGAATATTTAAACCATTAAAAAGAAATGGAAATAGATTGATTGTAATGACATTGACATGAATACTGTAGTTAATTCTGCATAGTCATTTTAGATATAAAATCGTACTTAGTAGACAGGGTGTAAAAATGTTTTATGCACATGCAATGCATGATAAAGAAAATATATGACACTTTACAAGGGGTGAGTAGTGAAAAAATCTGTGCAATAATTGTGTTTTTCAGAGTCATAACGTCTTACAGCCCAGAAACTGACCCTTTTGATCCAACTCATCCATTCTGATCAAGTTTCCCAAACGAAACTAATCCCATTTGCCCCATATCCCTCATTTCGTCCAAGACAGCAGTGGAGTAGGGCACTTCAGATGGAGCTCATTCGCTTCATCCATTTTTTTTTTCTTTTTTTCTCTTTTTTTTGTCTCTGTTTTTTTCCCCTCTCTTCTCCTCCCAGCCCACAGACATGGCATGGTGGCCTCAGCATGGACTTTTAGTCTCGAGGTAATTCCTTGAAGTGCAGTCCAATGTGGCTAAGCACATAAAGGGCTTGGACTTTCAGCTTTATTTCTTTATTTTTTACTTAAAACTAAGGAGGTCTGTATTGTGTAACTTTTAACCTTATTTTGTATGTTTTACACTATATTATGATTACTGCAATGTTTAACTTTTAACTTTGTTTCCACCTTCTTATTAAGATTCTGTACCGAGGTACTTGTGCCTCAGGTGCTGACTGTGTGGCAACATTATACACTTTCCACTGTCCTCATGTACATCTCCAAATATCTTTTAAATGCTGTAACTGCACCTGTACCTACCACTTCCTCTGGCAATTCGTTCCACATACAAACCACCCTCTGTGTGAAAAGGTTTCCCCTTAGGTCCCTTTTTAAATCTTTCTCCTCTCACCTTAAAACTATGCCCTCTAGTTTTGGACTCCCCCACCCTACAGAAAAGATCTTTGCTGTTCACCTTATCTGTACCCCTTGTGATTTTATACACCTCTATAAAGCCTCCACTCAACCTCCTATGGTCCAGGGAAAAGAATCCAAGCCTATCCAACCACCCCTTATAACTCAAACCTTCCATTCCTGGTAACATCCTGTTAAATCATTTCTAAGCCACCTTCAGTTTAATAATATCCTTCCTATAGCAGGGTGACCAGAACTGTACAGAGTACTCCTAAAGTGGCCTCATCAAAGTCCTGTACAACTGCAAAGTGACATCCCAAATCCTATATTCAGTGGTCTGAACAATGAAAGCAAGCATGCCAAAGACCACCTTTACCACCCTGTCTACCTTGAAGCAACTTTCAAGAAACTGTTGGTTTCCAGGATATTGTGGGTGTTGCTGAATTTTCAAACAGCTTCAGGAACCCAAGGAAATGATAAAATATAAAAAATTCTTGTTTGTTAATACTCAACGTTGTGAAATTGGATTCTCATTACTATGGGCATTTTTATTGCAATCTTTCAAAAAATAAAGTTTGTGCAATTAGAATTCCAATACCAGTATAGAGGTGCAACATGAATAATCTTGCATAATTGTGTTGCAGTGTTGAGGGCCTTCATGCCATTGTGGTATCTGACAGAGATGGAGTGCCTGTGATTAAAGGTAAGTTCTAGCTGCTCAGTTAACCTGTTGTTACAGGCAATTATTAGTAATTGCATTATGCTCCTTACCTTTACACTCCTAATTTGGAATGGTTCCTCATTTGGAAGAGCCAATACAATTCCCAAGCAAATTTCATAATCTCATTCCATTCACTTTAAAACACACTAGATATGGCTTTTAACTTTGACATCAAGGACAAAGCTATTGATATAAATGCATTTATATGGTGTCTCACATTTCCTCAGGGCTAAATAACTACTTTAGAAGTAGTCATTTTATGAGAGGTATGTAAGAGTGCACAGCGACATAACTTGTATTGTTTGAGAGAGACCTGTTGGACAGGAGGCAGAAGAATCATAGAGTAACCTGCACATCTTTGGACTATGGGAGGAAATCTGAGCATCCGGAGGAAATCCACTCAGACACAGGGAAAATGTGCAATCTCCACACAGTTGTCTGAGGCTGGAATTGAATCTGGATCCTTGATGCTGAGCCAAGTCAACAAAATAGGTGGTAACTATTTGCTGGCTCATTTCTCTCAGCAATACTCTGACCATTCACTGTTTAAACTGAGCAGTTTAAAATCTAAGCAACATATGGCAGTTAACTGCTAATGATCAGTAACTGCTGCATTCTCCCTTGCAGTGTCTTTACCAGAGTCCCCTTGCCAAACAGTCACCATTCTGCTCCTTGTACAATATGTTCTTAGTTTCTCCTTTATTGGAACTCTTGCAAATTGTCCTGAAGAGTTCAAGGCAAAAAGCTTGATGAAATGTTTCTTTTTCACCAGCACAAGTTTTGTGTCACCAAACAATTATTGATCCTATTTGCTTTGGCGAGTGAAGAAATTGTCACATGGTTAGGAGCTAGAATGTTGATGAACTGTCTGAGAATGTATTGGAGACAGAATTAATTGAACCTTCACAAGAGAACCAAATAATTAGCTGAAGGTAGGTTTTGTAGAGCGAGGGAGATAAGGCAGAGGAATGTGACTCGGTGATTTGCACACAGCAAGCACAGACACAATAGACCAAATGGCTGCTGCGTATGCTGTTACCAGTCTGTGATACAGTGAAGTCCTGTTTTTGAAGCTTAGTAATTTCTTGGGTTTCCCCACGCGATCAAAATGTCATTAGTACGTGAATAGCAATGAGATTTCCTCACTTTGATGGAATGATTTGTTGATGTATTTTGTTAATTTGTTTTTCTTCAGTAACTTGCTGAATTTGTCTGTAGAGCAATAAATGTTCATTGTTCCTGTGGGTTATCTTCCTTCAGTTGCTAATGATAATGCACCCGAGCATGCACTGAGACCGGGATTCCTCTCCACCTTTGCTCTTGCAACAGATCAAGGAAGTAAGCTGGGACTTTCAAAGAATAAGAGCATTATTTGTTATTACAATACTTACCAGGTGATTTTTCTTTGTCAAATCTTCTGTTAATAAATTGATTACTCAAATAGATGGTATGTGCCCCCTCTCTCACCCTTCTGTGTATTTTTCTTTGAATGTAAATTCAATTGACATTTTTTTAGACAATAATTCCAAAGTTTTATGAATGAATGTGTGTGTTAATGCATGTTAAGTTTGGGTGCATTTTAAAAAATATGTACAGGTAGAGTTGTTACTGTTCAGAGAAATTCCAATTTATACAGCAGCTTTATGGATTTCTAGATCAGAAAGTTTCGTACAATGCAAATGGATTATAATATGTTTCCATCTTTCTTGCATCATCAGCCTGTCCCTCCATTTGCTGATAACCTGTGCATTTAAATATGGTTTTGTTTCCTTGGAGCGTCAGGAATATGTATTTCCATTTTAAATTGTTTCATTTATCAGAATTGTACCAATCTTGTATGTGCAGTCAAATGTGCTAATGGCTGCCATCTAGTGGAACAGCACCCGTACAGTGCAATTTTATACTGTGACTTGCGGTGGGATCCACACTCTGATTCTGTCCGCAACTCAAATCAAATTGTCAGGTACTTTACCGACAACTAACAGGGAGGCAAATTGTTGACCAAAAGAGGAAGAAAGGTTTGCATCATTTTGGTTACTACACCATGTTTTAATGAGTTTCATGCTTTGCTTTAACATTTAGCCGTGTCTCAAAAGCTAATGGACTGATTTCAACAAAACCTGTTACACAGGTATGGCCCAAAGAGAACTTTTAAAGCACAAATGCAAATCCAATTCTTGGAAATATTTGAAAGGGATTTATGCATTAATATTGGAAGATGTGACAAATTGACTTCCATTTTTAAAATATTGCTGATTGTCTCAACTGCTGTGGTAGCATTTGTCACATTTGTTAAAATGTGAATAGAATATTCAGAGCAGGTTATTGGACGTGGATTAGCATGGAGCATAGTCAGTGAAATGAAAACATTTAAAATATCTTCTATCATCTTTTACTTTAAGATAACCTAGTTAGGGAAAAAACCTCAAGAGCTACCCAATTATTGTAACATTCAGTTCTGCAGCATGTTGAAGATATACACTGTACTGAATACCTTGTTTACTTATTGATCCTGTATACTAAGCTCCAGGTTTTAATTGCAGAAAAAGACATCAGCAGAATGATTAATTCATTCCTGTGATCTGTTTCTCCGAGCTAAAATTGGGGCCACAATCATAGCATAAGTGATAGGCAGTTTAACACCAAGATGAGACCATAAGAAACAGGAGCAGAAACTAGACCATTCAGCCCATTGCGTCTGCTCCACCATTCAATCATGGCTGATAATTTGTTCAACTGCATTCTCCTGCTTTCTCCCTGTAACCCTTGATCCCCTAGAACCTATCTATCTGCATCTTAAATATACTCAATGCCTTGGCCTCCACAGCCTTCTGTGGCATTGAATTCCATAGATTCCCCACTCTCTGGCTGAAGAAGTTTCACCTTATCTCCATTCTAAAAGGTCTTCCCTTTACTCTGAGGCTGTGCACTTGGGTCCATTGTCTCTCCTACCAATGGAAACACCTTCCCAACTTCTATGTGTCCAGGCCATTAAGTATTCTGTATGTTTCAATTAGATCCCCCCTTGTCCTCCTAAACTCCATATACATCCAGAGTCCTTAAATGCTCCTGAGGAAAGATTACTTCATTTAATTCTGTATTTGGAATTCTGTATGCCAGAGAGCTGTGGAAACTCAATCATTGGCCATGTTTACTACAGAAATCAGTACATTTTCTGGGGAATAATGCAGGCCGTGCAGGAAAGTGGAATTGAGGTAGTGATCAACCATAATCTAATTGAATGACTAAACAGGCTCAATAAACTGAATAATCTAATCCTGTTCCTAAACTCTTCATTGTCCTGGTCTAAATTTGTGCTTTTGCTAATTTCTTTTTCTTCTTGTCCTTTTTTGTTCTCCAGGTTGTGCAGTTTAATCGGTTGCCCTTAGTCGTTAGCTTCATAGCCAACAGCAATGCTAACACAGGTACTTCATTTTTGTACATTAACCATGTCAAAATAGATACCACTGTGCTAATGCCAAAGCCAGTTACAAAATATTTTCATATCACATTAAGCCATGTCCAGTACAAGTATTGTTTTAGTCCTCCAGACATGGAATGCTACCCTGCACAAGACAGGTTTGTGATCTCACAGGTTGTTGAATTGAATCCAATAGTGGTTGCTTCGGTTGATAAAAGCAATACTTGCTGTGTACACTTTCCTAATGAAACAACTATTTTAATGGGATTCAACCCCATGACCTTCCACCTGAACTAACTATGCTACTTACTGAACCAAAGCAATTTTTTTATTTCCTCTTTATCCTCTCTAAGGAGAAATGTTTTTGGGATGGTTTTACTGACATCACTGGTAGAATATCTCATTTGGTTGAAGTGATTGAAATTGTTGGAAGCGTTGACACTGTTGTAAAAGGAAGACTGTTTTGGGGGAGATTATGTTAGCTTAGTGTATGAATGAAATTGTCATCCTGAAATTCCACGTGTGTAGTCTGTCATCTTGTCAATTTAAAGAATATATGAAATTATGCAAATTATAATTTGAGGAAGACCATAATCTGAAAAGAAAACATTAAAATTGGCATTCAGACTGGTTATTTTGGACTTCCTCTTCTGTGGCCTGCTTCACAGAAATGTTGTTCGTCGTTACGTTCTGTACTACTTTTGTTAAATTTGAGGTTGATGGTATGTACAACAATGGGAGGGTTATGTTGGCAGAATCCTTAGAAAAGGAGAAAAAAATGTTCAGACATTGATAGGTAAATAATGTTATGAATGCCTTTATTGCAGATTATATAAATCTTCTTAATTATTCAATATGTAGAGTTTTAAATTCAGTATAAGGTGGAGGTTAGAGATTGTTAACTTTAAGTTGATTTATTATGCATACATGGATTTAGAAAAATGCTCGAAGCTTTCATCCAGGTTGGGAGGCTTCTAGAAGCACTAAGGCCTTGCGATTACAATGGATATAACTTGCTTAAAGGTGAAACTTTTCTGGACAGCAACTTGGTCCATTTACCTGACCTGCACACCATTGGACTGTGGGAGGAAGCCCACGCAGACACTGGGGGAATGTGCAAACTCCATACCAACAGTTGCCCGAGGCGGGAATTGAACCAGCGTCCCTGGCACTGTGAGGCAGCAGTGCTAACCACTGAGGCATAGTGCTGCCCCATACAATGTTGTTCGTTTTTGACCTGCAGTACACTTCTGTTTAATGTCCAGGGTTGATCAGTAATCCTTTTTCAACCTTCCTTCTCTACCATTGGAGCTCCTTTTGTGTGATGTCACTGACCTTTGAACTTGAAAACCCATTTCCTTGTAACTACTTTATCTCATTGCCTTAACTTGACGTTTTCCAAGATTTTTAACATGGCTTGGATTTTGTGCCATTGAGAGTTAAACTCAGCCTTTCACCATCATTGCTTTCTGAAACTCAGTAACTTTACCAGTCCAAGTGTACATAGGTGAATGTAAAAATCTAGAAGTTATTGTCAGTAATGACCCACTCTTCCACAGTACAGTTTTGAAATTGTGCAAGCTGTAAATCTTTCAAATTACTGAGCACAGTCCCATGAGGACCACCTCCTTCACAGCTATTGCTAAAAGGTGTAACTACTAGTAATGGTCTAAAAAAAATGTATTTTGGATTAAATATTCTATTATGAGGATTTTAATGTATGATGATTTTGTTTATAATGTGTATATTCCAATCATTTATTTCACTGTAAAATGTCTAAAACATGAAGGATTATCAATGCATCGGTTTCTGGAGGGTTCTGGGTGGCATCCTCTTCAGCGAGTTAGTGTGGACCTAATGGGTTGAATGGCCTGCTTCCACACAGGGATCCCATAATGACTGAATCCCTGTGTATTTTTGCACTGCAAATTTATTAAATTTTGCAAGAAAGAGTTTGAATCTATTAAGTGAAGAATGCACAGCTGATGATTTTTTTAAAAAAGGGTCAGTTTTTAAAAAATTAACATTGTGGTAAATGGGAAGAAAATAAATAACGAAGTGACTATTAATCTTTATGAAGCTCTGTAAGAGAGTCACTGTAGAAAGGTTGTTCAGTAGTTAAGATGGAGCAGCAACAAAACTCCTGAGGAATGCAAAACACACAGGCACAAAAATAGGAATGTGAAAATTGTTAGAATGAAGGAACTAACCGTGGGTGGCACGGTGGCACAGTGGTTAGCACTGCTGCCTCACAGCGCCAGAGACCCGGGTTCAATTCCCGCCTCAGGCGACTGACTGTGTGGAGTTTGCACGTTCTCCCCGTGTCTGCGTGGGTTTCCTCCGGGTGCTCCGGTTTCCTCCCACAGTCCAAAGATGTGCAGGTTAGGTGAATTGGCCATGCTAAATTGTAAGTAATCTAATCTAAACTTCAGGAAGACATGTAGGTTTGTAGCATAGCTACATAGTCACCAGTGAAATTTAAATCCGATAAATGTGAGAAAATTCATTTTCAGAAGAAAATTAGAAAGTGCATAAGATTAAACAAACTTTGAAGGTTTCGGTTCAGAGACTTAATTCTTTAAAAGTGAGGGGAGTGGATATGTTAGCTTTCTAGAAAGTAAAGCGGCACACAGACTCTTACCTTTTAAACTGAGATCCAGAATACATAAAACCAAAAAACAATGCTACAGTTAGAATAGTGCCCTTACTTTGGGAATAAGTCAGAGTCCAAGAGGATGTGAAGAGATTTATTATTTGATACCAGAGATGGGAGCCTTTTTTTTTTAAATGAAAAGGCATTTGGGGAAGCTGGGGCAGTTTGAGACCTGAAAGAAACATTCTAAATTAAGATTTACGAGGATGTTGCCTGGTATGGAAGGTGCTAGCTATGAAGAGAGGTTGAGTAGATTAGGTTTATTTTCACCAGAAAAAAGGAGATTGAGGGGGAACCTGATTGAGGTTTACAAAATCATGAAGGGTATGGACAGGGTGGATAGAGGTAATGCTTTCAAGGTGAGAGGTGGAAAGATTAAGGGGGATACATGCAGCAAGTACTTTACACAGGGTGGTGGGCATCTGGAATGCATTGCCAGCAGAGGTGGTAGAGGCAGGCATGGTAAACTCATTTAAAATGCATCTGGACAGATGCATGAGTAGGTGGGGAGCAGAGGGATACAGATGCTTAGGATTTGACCGACAGGTTTAGACAGTACATTTGGATCAGCTCAGACTTGGAGGGCCTTGAATAAATCTTAAAGAACAAAGAAGAAATAAAATTTTCTTTCTTCTTTGTTCTTTAAGATCTATTCAAATTCAAAAGACAGCTTCTATTGGTTGGTAGCTAGAGTGCATTAAATTGATTAACGAGTAAACAGGAGGGAAGAATGCAAACATGTATTTATTTGTGGAGCGAGGGCATTAAAATGCCCTGTCTGGAACTGGAGCAGTAGTGGAATCTGTACTAGATTTTAAAAGCAACTGAATGAATAGCATCTGAACAAAGGTTGCGGGAAAGGGCAAGGTGGCAATAGATGAGTGAGTGTATAGCTCTGAGCCCTTGCATTGGTGAGCATGAGGACCAATTCCTGATGGCTCTTTTGTAGTATTTCTGCATTTTACTGGTTTTCTAACTTCCGCTTTCTGTCCTGAAAGGATTGATTGTCAGTTTGGAGAAAGAGCTCGCACCATTGTTTGAAGAGTTGCGTCAGGCTGTGGAAGTTTCATGAAGAGCCAAAGCCAGCAAATAGAACATCTCCAAGATTGTGAACTTATTGGCACAGCATGCAGTTTTCAGGATTTCAAGCGATGCTCTTAAAAGCACTTCAAGTTTAAAACTTCCTAAAATGAGAATTGGAACATAGATGACTAAGTTTTGATTGACAGTATTTACTGCATACAGCTGTTGCTGTCCTTGATACCTTACTGCCACCATATGTGGTGTTTATGCAAAAATAGTATTTGTGGTATCCTGAATTCATGGGCTCTAATTGATTTATTTTCAAGGCAGAGGGAAGAGGAAAATACTATAACTGGCTTTAAATTAATTTCTTTGTCTGGTTTTAATGCCCAAGCTGAGCATCTTGTTACGAAAGTGGTGCACAGCTGCAAAACCTGTTGGTGTGTCAATTCACTCTTGCTTGTAAATGAAGAACCGAGAAGTGATTATCATTCACTGAGCGCAATATGATTTGGAATAAAATTTGAGTATTTAAAGCTGTCAATGTCCACAACTTTATTTCTTAATAATTTACTACAAAGTACCATACATTTTTTAAAAAGTGTAATGTGTGTGTAAATATTGAGATTTCAAGATGGGAGTGAAGATGGTAAAAGGATATTTTGGGTTCAGACCTTTTTATTCTTTACACCAGTCTAAGAACAATCTCCCCTGCCTTAGCCAGAATAGTGCTAACTATTGAAATTGCACCAAGGGCAAGTTAAAAATGCAAATCAAAACTTCTGAATCATAAGCCTTACAGTCCCACTGTTGCCTTTTTTCTAAACGGAAAATAGTCTGCAATATTACTTGACCATAACTGAACCTACTTTGTGAAGATAGGTCACGGAAATATTTGCAACTTCAGAATTATGAATTTAAAACAAAAACTTTCATGGTGAGTACTCTACAGTTGTAGGTAGCCATGACTGCAATTTTGGGCTAAAACTGCCAAAACTTGTGCGATAAGTCCTCACTTATTCCTGAAAGCTTATACTATGTTTTTGACGAGTCAATTTTTCAACTGAAATTGGGAGCAGGGAAGGTCTTCAGTTATTCCAGGCAAGAGATATCCCCAAGAGTACCATACATGTTCAGTGTGAGCATTCCAAAATTAAGATCCGCTTGAGTCACGAAAAATGCCCTTTTTGATGGAGATAAGGAACCCTGGCTCTTCCTTTGGATTTACTGCAGGTCATCTTCAGGATGCTGGCTCCACGTTTAATAGGTTGAAATTGCCTCAAGTGCATTCTCTAATTGCTCTGGCACAAGATGACATCTGTCCCTGTGCTACCCTCTTCTAAGGACATGGACTGCCATTTGCTTAATGAGGTTGGCACTGAAGCACAATGCAGATGACTCAACGTTAAAACTACATTCAAGGAAGCAATGTAAAACGGGGAACTACTAGTTATTTAACAAATGACTTTTTAGATGCAGCTGGTATTTTTCCATAGGAATCCCTGTCAGAGAAAACAATGTAAATCAGCAAGAAGTTGGAATGAGAGTAAGTATGGCAAAAGAAAATTACAGTTGACATTTAAATGTTTTTTTAAAAAACACCTAATGTCCTTACCTAGTACTCAAAAATAATTACACATATCAGAAATATCTTAAAAGTGGTAGCAAATATTGGGAAATACAAAGTGCTGAGAGGCTTAAATAACATCTGGTAGCCAAAGCATTCTTCCTAAATTAAACTGTTCACTTCTGTTGTAAGTGATGGATCACAGCTGAAGTCAAACCAGCCAGGGCACATGTTCCAGGTAGCATTTAAATATGTTACTTCATCCTTTGCATTTTGACTAATAATAACTGTTTCATCCAATTATAGCAGCATAACATTGGGCTGTTCCTTTACCACTTGTATGCCTTTCCCTTAAACATATCTTTGCTTCGGCAGCAAGTTCCACATTCTCACTGATTACTTGAAAGAAGAAACGCCTTCATTGTTTTAAGTGTTTATAACAAAGTTCTCCTGCAGTCTTCTGTTGGAGCGAAGTCCCAAACTTTAGTCATTTGATATAGAGGAGCCTCTTTAGAATCATTCTTTATCCAGAGAGTGCAATACTGTATAACTCTGGTCATTGAGTTCCATTCCTGGAGAAATGGTCTGAGTGCTTTGCTTTTACGGCTTTATTAAACTGGTATCAAATCTGCATGCTATGCTCTGATTTCAAAGGATTAAACAAGGGAAACTAAAGTAAAATAAATGAACTTCCAAATCCGTCAGTTTGTAGAGATGGCAATTTTTTCATCAAAAGCTGGGTCTCTTATGGCGCAGATGACAAATTATGATTTTGCTGCTTTCTTCAATTGACTCTGAAATCAAAAGGAGAGGAAAGTTAACTAGAGCTTTATAATAAAAAAAATACTGCAAATGACTGGTCATTGATCCAAAACATCGACTGCACAGATGCTGCTTGACCAACTGTGTCTGGCACTTCACAGATCAGAGTTGAGACTCATTTGCAGCTGCCTCTTTGCTAGCTTTGAGTAGCCAACTTTGTACCTGTTGATAACACCAAACTTTTCTCCACAGGACATATCAGTAGATAACCTCTAGATTCAATAATACTTGCAGCAGTAGATGCCTTTTCCATGCTTTACCCAAGCTTCAATCTATTCTCAAGGAACTATCATACTCAAAACTGCTTTTCTTGAGAAGTAGGCACCTACCAATTTCCATCGTATCAATTTGATCCATTCATCAGCTTCAACTCCTGTCTTTGTACACATATAATACGTTCTTTCAGGGAATACCAAACTGCAAAGGAAAGAGAGGTTTAGCAACACACATTTGATAAAACTTAAGCAAAAGATTAATAGTTTGTGTAGTGCATTAGGGTAAAGATACAATATTATTGTTCCAAATGCACAATATTCAAGTCAGCAAAGTAGAAGAAACTGGATAAAATTACTGCGGATGCTGGAATCCTAAACCAAAAGAGAAAATGCTGGAAAATCTCAGCAGGTCTGGCAGCATCTGTAAGGAAAGAAAAGAGCTGACGTTTGTAGTCTAATTGACCCTTTGTCAAAGCTACATGATTGTAGGGTGGAAGTAGAAGAAACTGGTTTGCTTTAAACTGATTTTTGACTGTGAAGGGGTTTTGCAAGAGCAGAAGGTGTTGATAAGTCTCATTTCTCATCATCAATAGACTTCCACAACTTTAATGAGGGTCCAGTTACAATGCGTTTCCTCGCTGTTTATGGAAGAGACCCACTTCATTTCAGGTCAATAGACAGAGAGAATAATTGATGTTCTTTACCAGAAACAATTGATCCTTTCTTGAGAGTAGTCAAATTGAACCCCAGTACATTCTGTTAGATCCAGAGTCTTAATTGGTTCTGTCGACTGCAGAGTAAATGAAACAAATATATTTTATAAAGCTAAGATTTCATAAATTAGTAGATATTGCATCCCTAATTTTGGTTTTACATCTCTGTGGTTTAGAGCATCTCTCCCAAATCTGTGCCTTCAGGTTGTAATGTTGCAATGTCTTAGAACAGCAATATTCTAAAGTGAAATACAAGATCATAAAACACTTTCTCATTGAACAATTATGTAACCTAGCCCTGACAACAAAAACAAAAGTGGATTTAAAAAGGAAAATAATTCAACAATCCACGAGGTCCAGCAAACAGCAATATGATATATCTTTCACTTGTCATATAATCTGATTCTATTAGTTATGTCAGTTAAGGGAAAGTAGTTGACCAAGGCTTAAAAGGAATTATACCCTCCGCTCTTCAAAATAGTGTCCTGGGATATTTTATCATTAGTTAAGGGGACACAGTGTCTTGCTTTAACGCAGTCAGAAAGGCAGCACCTCTAGCAATGTGGTACTCCCCAAGTACATAACATACATAGAATTATATAGAGTACACAACACACAGACAGGTGCATGGCCCAACAATTCCAAATCAATGTTTATGCCTCACTCAAATGTCCTCCGTCATCTAATCTGAAAATGCTAGCTGTCGCTAAATTGGTGTCAGATGGTTCCAGGTTCAAGTATCACTCCAGCACTCAAGTAGAAATGTCAACGCCTTCACACTATTTGCAAAACTGAGGGAGTACTGCTGTGTTGGAGGTGCTGTCTTCCAGGTGAGACATAAAAATCAAGGGCAGTTTCGGTGGATGCAAAAGACCCCACAGCACCATTTTGAGAAACAGCAGGGGAATTATCGATCAAAAAAAACTGATTGTTATTCATGTTGTCAGAGTTAGCTGAGCACAAATTGGGTGCTGTTTCCCACGTTACCTGCCTACACAACACTGCCCACACAAAAAGTACCTCAAAGAACAGCTCTGATGGTTGTCAAAAGCACTATACAAAATGTAATCAGAAGTCACAACAGGTTTATCTAAAATCACAAGCTTTTGGACTGCTGTTTCTTCATCACCTGCGCTCTGAAAGCTTGTGATTTCAAATGAACCTTCTGGACTACAACCTGGTATTGTGTGACTTCTGATTTTATTCACTCTGGTCCAACACCAGCACCTCCACATTGTATATAAAATGCAAGCTTTTTTTCTCTTATCAGTTTACTCTTCCTTGGTCATGAGCTTAAACTTAACATTTTTATTTTTAAAAAAGTTAATAAGATGCAATTTCTTTCAATACTTAACCATTTTATCTTTGAAGTATTTCAATTCATTTCTATGTAGAATAAACCACCTTGTTTTCCAGCTCTGAGGAAAAGCAGAAAAGAGGAAAAATAAAGCATTAAAAGTATAACATTGTTCAACCATCTAGCTAGTAAATTCAGTCACAGGAAACGAGCAGACCTGCTGTCTATGACTCTGGGTGACTGGCTTACCTACCATGCTTGAAGCTGGAGGCCCTGTCCCATCTGTAATCTGTAATCCCTTGGAGAACCTCACCAGCCAGTCTCTGAGAGATTGGGTCACGCCCGTGAAAAGTATTGTTTTCTTCTGCCTTATTAGCACTCCCACACATAATGTGAGGACAGCCAGGCAAGGTCAGTGTCATAGTGGATTTGAAACATTCACTCTGTTTATCCCTCTGCAGATGCTGCCCTGACCTGCTGAGTTTCTGTAGCACTTTCTGTTTTGATGCTGGTCTTTATTGCTTCCCTGTAATCGCCCTTGAGAAGCTGGAGGAGGACTGCCTTCTTAAAGCACTGCAGTCCATGTGTTGACAGTTGCTTAATAGGCATTTCAGAGGGCAGTTAAGAGTCAGCCACATTGATGACAATATTGTAGGTTAGGGGACACATATAGACCAGATCAAGTAAAGATAACAAGTTTCCTTTCCCAAAGGATATCAATGAACCAGTTACATTTTACATGAAGGGCTTTTGCCTGAATCGTCGATTTTCCTGCTCCTCGGATGCTGTGCTGTGCTTTTCCAGTACCACTCTATACTTTTGCCTACGTTTTACAACAACCCACCCGTTTCATTAGTCACTTTTACTGATACCAGCTCTTTATTCCATTCTTTTCCATTAATTGAACTCCAATTCACAAAATCTTTTGGTGGGATTTTAATTCACACCTTCATAATATTAGTATTAATCCTTTGGATTACTACTCCAGTATGAGCAGGTTGGATGGGGCTAAATCGTCAATTCCTGTTCTTAGGCTTAGAACAGAAGCTTAACATTACAATTGCCCTGTGTTGTATTTGCATTAACATTTGGCTGGGATTGGAGGGTAAAGAGTCTCTAGCCCTCAATTTAAATAAATAGCAAGACCATATGGATGAGGACTGGGCACTCTATCAAACAGTCCTTTAGAGCACGCTGCTGGCTCTATAGTTGTGACAGAGGAATCCAGAGAATCCTGACACTGTTGAAACAGGTCAGTTGGCCCAGCAACCAAGTCTCTGAAGAGTATCGCACCCAGAAGCTGACTTGAAAAAATGTAATTATTTTTGCATTATTAAACCAGGCTTCTGGTTTGCAATATTTGGCACAATCAACCTGCCCCATTCACCTGTCCTGCTTTCTTCAGCCTTTCCCACATTATTTCTAACATCAGGTCTCCAGCCAAAGCTCTGACCAATGGGATTGTAGAATGGTGCAGCCCCACCTATGGCCATTCAGCCTGTCAACTCTCTGCTGACTCGTTCAAAGACTGATCCAGTTTCATCCCAATCCTCCACTTGATCCTACAGTCCCTGTACTCAATGTTCCCTCTAAGCTGTGTGGTTGCTGTGAGGCTCTGCACACACCAACTGGCAGGCTACCACCACACTCTGCATTGGAATCACTCTCATGCATGGACCTTGGTGGTCTGTGTAGGAAAAGTAAAAAAAAAGAGGGATTGTAGTCCACATTCCTTTTTCCTTGAGATAGTTAACCAGTTCCCTATTGAAATCACCTATTGAGGCTACATTGATCACTGAGTACAATCCAAAAATCCAGGCCTGGGGAATAGGAGTTCAAATCCCAGACTGGCAGCTGGTGGAACTTACATTCGATTTATCCCATCTAGAATTGAAAACTAGACTCAGTAATAGTGACCATGAAACTATCATCAATTGTTGGAAAAATCCATCTGGTTCTTTAATGCCCTTTAGGGCAGGAAATCAGTATTGCTTACCTGGTCTGGCCTCCATGTGACTCCAGACCCAAAGCAATATGGTTAACTCTGAAGTCGCAAAGCCAACCCACTTAGTTCAAGAGCTACAAAATCCCATCTGCAAAGCATCACAAAAATGTGAACTAATTCTGTCAGGAATTTGAACCCAATCTTTCCAATTCCTGACCAGTCATTGTACAAATTTGGGGCCCCTGTGGTTATCTCTGCCTTCTCAGTATAGATAATTGTCCACCTCCCTTTGATCATCACCCTTCCCAAGTATGGAATACTACCATTGACTCGTTCTGTTACAGTCTTGCTGGCACTCTCAAAGTTCAATGACTTAACCTTTTAAGAATGTGGGAACAACTAACTCCAGTGGAATGAATAAACTTTGTCAGAATGCTGTTTTTGATCAAAAGGTCTGTGTTCATTGTCAATGCCACTGCTAAGTGACACAGCAATGACTCACACATACCAATGTGGTGCAGCTGAATGGAACAGCTGCTGCCTGGCACAAAGATGGCACTGCCCATATAATCACACCATAGGGCAGAGTCAAACTGCTGAGCATTTAATTTCTCCACATCCCCAGCCTCATTCCCTGTATTTTCCTGGTACATGCCCCCAGCCCCTTCTCCAAAGCTTAACAATTGTCTTGAGAATGTGCAGGTACGCATAAAGTTACATCATCCTGGAGTGTACTTTTAGAATGTGCAGAATGCAAAATGTTACCTTTACTCTGCCTCCTTGCTTAATAAGGTACCCTTCCTTGGTGCCCAGCTGAAAGATGAAGAGAATTATTTATTGGGGAGTCCAGTTAGTGTTTCGAAGCCAAATGCTGGAGAGAGGCTGAAATAGCAACTTACTGAAGGTGCTTCAGAAACGAGATCACTTTCTGTCCGGCCGGTCTGCATGGCTGTGTGGACCCGCACAGACTCGTATATGGAAGGCTCTTCTACCTTTCGAGGATATGGTTTCTTAAGTATAAGAAGGGTCCCTTTGTTGAACATGGAAAAAGAAAGTTCAACATTCAAACTACATTCAAGCTACATTCAAACTGCAAATGCTTCTCGGTACCTCTCTCTAAGCGGACTCTTTCTAAAGAAAGAAAGCCTTGTATTTACACAACTTTCTTCACGGATTAGCATAGATTTCAAAGCACTTTACAGCCAGCATAGTATTTTTGATGTGTAATCATAGTTTTACTGCAGGAAATGCAGTGGCCAATTTTGCACAAAGCAAGATCCCACATTCAGCAACAATGACCACACAACCTGTGTTAGTGATGTTCATTGGCGGATAAACTGAGATTGTTCCACAGGGTCTTCAACACATACCCAATGCAGTTAGCTGTGACCTGAGTTCAAGATCATTGAGGTAGGTTAGCTCAGTTGGCTGGATGGCTGGTTTGTGAAGGACACCAACAGTGTGTGTTCAATTCCTACACCAGTTGAGGTTACTGCAAAGACTCTCCATGTCACCTCCTTTTGCCAGAGGATGTGTGAGCCTTTCTCTTGTATGAGAGAGCAGCCCTATGGGCAAGTATGTCATCTTGGAGACTTCACTTTTCCATCCAAATGGTGAAGACAGTGCAGCACATCCTCAGTACTGCACTACAGTGTAAGCCTTGAATTGCTTTTGTGCTTAGGTTTGTGTGTGTGGGATTTGAACCCAGAAACTTGAATAGACATGAGTGCTCCCTTCTGAGCCACAGGCCACACAGACTCTGAAGATTTTCCCTAATTAACTTAGGAGAATTTACTTAATTAATAGAGTTATAGGGCATGGAAACAGACCCTTCACTCCAATCCGTCCATGCCTACCAGATATACTAAATTAATCTAGTCCCATTTGCCAGCACTTGGCCCATATCCTTCCTATTCATATACACATCCAAGTGCCTTTTAAATGTTGTAATTGTACCAGCCTCCACCACTTCATCTGGCAGCTCATTCCATACACGTACCACTCTCTGCTGACCCCTTAGGTCCTTTTTAAATCTTTCTCCTCTCACCTTAAACCTATGCCCTCTAGTTCTGAACTCCCCCACCCCAGGAAAAATACTTTGTCTATTCACCCTATTCATGCCCCTCTTGATTTTATAAACCTCGAGAAGGTCACCCCTCAACCTCCGAAGCTCCAGGGAAAACAGCCCCAGCCTATTCAGCCTCTCCCTTCCAACCTTCCAACTCTGGCAAAACATCCTTGTAAATCTTTTCTGAACCCTTTCAAGTTTCACAACATCCTTCCTATAGCAGGGAGACCAGAATTGAATGCAGTATTCCAAAAGCGGCCCAACAAATGTCCTATACAGCTGCAACATGACCTCCCAACTCCTGTACTCAATGCATTGACCAATAAAGGCAAGCATACCAAACGCCTTCTTCACTATCCTATCTACCTGCAATTCCACTTTCAGGAATCTACGCACATCATCAGGAATCTTTCAATCAACAGAAAATTACAACAGGAACACATATTGGGTTAAGTTTGAATAAGATTTTCAGCTATTGTTAAAATGATGCTGTGAACTATATTAAAATATAATGGGTTTAAAAGCAGTCACTGAATTTGCATTGAGCCATTGCTGTGGTAATGCTATAAAATGTCTCAGGTTTAACTGAATGGGATACAATTGATAGCATAAAATGCAAATTAGAAATAGCATTGATGAGTTGAAAGCCTTTATTGAATTACTTCTCATTCTTCAGTTTACTACAGAGGGGAGTGAAGTTGCAAATGCTTCACTTGAATTTAATGAGCTCTGTGCAGGGGATAAGTGTTCCTGTAAACTGACTCTTTCTTTAGATTGATTTTAATTGCTCCACCATTAGGTAACAATTATTCGAAAGGCTGGAATGGAAGGAGTGCTGGGACCTTGGGAGTCACCGGTCATTTCTTTTTTGGAATTCACACACACACTGGGAGTTTAATGTTCACAGCTCTTGTGGGGACTTTGAGGCTGTAGAGTTTTATTAAAATTCATTCATTGGATGTGGGGCTGGGTCAGCATTTACTATCTATCCCTAACCACCCTGGAGATCTGGAGGATATTGCAGAGCGAAAAGCTTGGTGGGGGAGTAATGTCATAATGACACGGGCATGGAAAAATAAATCTCTTCCCCCTGAATTAAATGAAGGCCCACAAAACATAACTGAAACATTGACAAAAACTGTGAAACTACAACATACATAACAGCAATGAATAAAAGCCAAGTCACATTACAGCAGCGTAGAGATTTTTGAACCAACAAGTTATGCAACATGGCTGAGGTAAGTTAGACCTAAACCCAGGCTTCCTGGTTCAGCGGTAGGGACACTACCACTGTGGCACAAGGCACCTGTATTATTACAGTGTACAGTAGATAGTTTGTAGGCAAAAGTGAGGACTGCAGATGCTGGAGATCAGAGTCTAGATTAGAGTGCTGCTGGAAAACCACAGCAGGTCAGGCAGCATCCGAGGAACAGGAAAATCGACATTTCGGTCAAAAGCCCTTCATCAGGAATGATGATCTCCAGTAGATAGTTTGGAGCCAACCTGTTCAGGGATCTTACAAAATTCCTCTGAGGCAGGTGGGAAATGTACCTGTGGAGACAGTGAGGACTGCAGATGCTGGAGATCAGAGTTGAGAATGTGGTACTGGAAAAACACAGCAGGTCAGGCAGCATCCAAGGAGCAGGAAAACCTTTACCTACTGGCTCCGTAACACAGGAGCTCTAAAAGTACAAAACTAGACATTTTCTAACCTACCTGCTCAGGGATATTATAACTTATTACATCTGGAGCAGAATCTGTGCCTCCTGACTCAGAGGTATGGACACTGCCATTATGCTACAAAAGCCCTTATTACAACAGTGTAATATAAAAATTTGTTTTTGATTTTTTAACCTATTTTTCTCATTAATCTGTTCAGAGATGTTATTACACACCTCTAGAGCAGTGGGAACTTAAACCTGGGTCTCTCGGTCCGGGGTAGGGACACTACCATTCTGCCACAAGAACGTTATTACAGCAGTGTGATGTTCCTTGTTCCCCTACAAGCCACACTTCATCCAGATTTGGGAATATAATCGCTGTTCCTTCAGTGGCACTGAGTCAATCTCCTGGAACTCCCTCCCTAGAGTACATGGACTATAGCAATTCAATGCAAACACTCACCGTCACTTTCTCTCCCTTTGGATTTAACCTATTTTTCTAATTAACCTGTTCAGAGATGTTATCACACACCTCTGAAACAGGTGGGAACCTGTATCCAGGTCTCTCGGTTCAGAGGTAGGGACATTGCCACTGTGCTACAAGAGCCCTTTTACATCAGTGTATTGGATTAAATTTCAGTCTGATTACCTGTCTCACTTCCGATCAGTGGCTGATTAGCAAAATGGTTGACGAAATCCGACAATGAATGAAACTCATTAAACCCGAATTTAATTGAACCTTCGGTCCATTCAATCTGGAAGTGTTTGACTGAGTCTTTGCCTCTGCAATGGGAAGATTTTCATTGTTAATTATCTATAATGATTATTACAGTGTGATAACTTTATAACATGGTTACCAGCTTTTCAACTTCTCGGCCACTAGAAACAATCATAGAATCCCTAGAAGGTGGGAACAGGCCATTTAGCCCATCAAATCCACACCGACCCTCCAAAGAGCATCCCGCTACCCTCTGTTATCTCTGTAACCCTGCATTTCCCATGGCGAACTCACCTAGCCAGCACATCCCTGGAGACTATGGGCAATCCACCCTAACCTGCACATCTTGGATTATGGGAGGAAACTTGAGCATCCGGAGAAAACCCACACAGACATGGGGAGAATGTGCAAACTCCACATAGACAATTGCCCAAGGCTGGAATTGAACACAGGACTCTAAGCACTCTGAGACAGCAGTGCTAGATAGGATAGTGAAGAAGGCGTTTAGTACGCTTCCCTTTATTGGTCAGAGTATTCAGTACAGGAGTTGGGAGGTCATGTTGTGGCTGTACAGGACATTGGTTAGGCCACTGTTGGAATATTGCATGCCATTCTGGTCTCCTTCCTATCAGAAAGATGTTGTGAAACTTGAAAGGGTTCAGAAAAGATTTACAAAGATGTTGCCAGGGTTGGAGGATTTGAGCTTAGGGGGGAGGTTAAATTGGCTAGGGCTGTTTTCCCTGGAGTGTCGGAGGCTGAGGGGTGATCTTATAGAGGTTTGTAAAATCATGAGGGGCATGGATAGGGTAAATAGACAAGGTCTTTTCCCTGGAGTGGGGGAATACAGAACTAGAGGACATAGGTTTAGGGTGAGAGGGGAAAAATATAAAAGGAACCTAAGGGGCACCTTTTTCACACAGAGGGTAGTACGTGTATGGAATGAGCTACCAGAGGAAGTGGTGGAGGCCGGTACAATTAGAACATTTAAAAGGCATCTGGATGAGTGTATGAACAGGAAGGGTTTAGAGGGATATGGGCCAAGTACTGGCAAAGGGACTAGATTAATGTAGGATATCTGGTCAGCATGGACGGGTTGGACCGAATGGTCTGTTTCCGTGCTGTACATCTCTAGGACTCTATGACTCTAACTGCACACCCACGGCAGATACACTTACCTCACTGACAATGCATAGAACATTGGACCATCATGACTCTTTCTCAGAAGGTAACTCCCATCCTTCCCATTAGAAAGGAGAATGGCCTCAGCAGCGTGACGAGAGAGATCGTAGTGGTACCAACTGGTCAAAGAGAGTGACAGAACATTACAGATCAGACAAGTTGGGAACATCAAGTGCACATTTCCCTCATAATCATCAATAAACTAAGTGAACCTCTCCAAAATCCTGGACAGAGTGAACTCACTAACAGAAGATTAATAGGGACATCACTCATATTTTGCTGTGCAAAGCTTCGACCAACTACATGATGGTCACAGACAAAGTTGGCAGTTCAGTTTACAGCTCCAGAATTTTAGGAAGGTTGTTTTTATTAGGAATGTGAGATTTCCTGGCAAGTCCCAGTGTATATTACCCATCCTTCCTTGGGAAGGTGGTCGCAAGATGTCTTCTTGAATGGCTCCATTCCAAGTCTTTATGATGCGAGTACCCACAGTGTAGATGAGGGTAATGCAGGATTTTCACTCAGTGGCAGTGATGGAGCAATGACAATGTTTCTTATCAGCAAAGCCTATATACCAGGGAACGAAAAGAAGAAACATATTTTTTGTCCCCCTTACACACAGCTGATCAAGTGAAAATGTTTCCACAACCAGTTTTATTTACTGCTTAAAAATTTGCTTTAACTTTATCACACTCTTAATATAGGAAAGTGTCCCAAAACTTGCTTTATGGAAAGATCATCAGACAAAGAATTAGATCACGTCAAAGAGTAATGTCAGGGAGGGTGGAGGTCAGTGTGGGAAGGGGTAAAAAAGAAAATTCAAGCATCATAGCTATTGCTTTTCCAAATTCCATTAGAGGCCATTATTGGAATAACTTTCCTTTCCACATCGCTGACAATTAATATATTCTTAAAATTCAATGCATTTGTCAATAGATTGTGTTTATTACCTTGTGGTTAGGGTTTACTTTGTGGTTTTAAAGATACTTACCCTCTCAATGCTGCCTACCTCACCCTCAAAGCTTTGCCAGCAATCACCAAAAATCATGCGGTTGCTGAGTTCTGGTCTGAGGATCTATTTGGCTATTTTATCATTCACCATCTGGCCAGTTCTGAACTGAGTATAACCTGAGAGTTGGCCATTACAGCAGTCTAAAGTCAACTCATTCATTCCCATCCATTTAACCAATAATCAGCCCAACTTACTGCAGTCAAGCAAAACAAAATTTGTACAGCACCTTTAACAATAGCAAAGCACGAGGATGGTGGTGGATACACAGAGTCAAACCGAAATACATTTGGAAGGCTGGGTTGGAGGGGAGAATGAGGAGAAATACTTATGAATCACTCATTATATTATCTATTGATCATGTATTGAGAGGCTTTCAGTCGAATTGGTCAGTTACACTTGTACTTTTTTTTGTTATTTTTCCTTTTTAATCAAAACAAAAACAAAGTTCTTCTACTATTATCTGTAAATGCTGGCTGCTTCACTTTCAGCTCCGATGGATTATTTCCACAATTCCACTTCTCACCAACTTGTGTTAATAAAACAGCTCATGGCACTTTACTGGAGCAACACATGAACAAAACCTGGTGCCATGATGCATGGGCGATATTCACTTGGTCCACTTAAAACAAGATTCTAAAGTGGGCGGGGGGGGGGGGCGGGCGAGGGGGGAGTGGAGACGTTTCAAAATTGGAGTCACCGGATTCGGATAGGGCCAAAGGTGGAGCAGCGGAGTTCAGGGACACACAGGTCTTGGAGAGCTGTGGGGGTGGAGGGAGGAGGGGTTTGCAAACAAGGGTAAGAATGTTAAACATGAAGCATTGCAGAAGCCAGCATAGTTCAGAGAGCACTAAGGGGTGATGGTTGAAGGGCACTTGATGCTGCTGGATTCCGAACAGCAACAACATTCCAATAATTCAGTCGATACACATGGATCAAACTTTCATTTTGTTCCTTGCAGCACCATTAATAGTCTCTAAAGGAGTCTTAGAACATAGAACATAGAACACTACAGCGCAGAACAGGCCCTTCGGCCCTCAATGTTGCGCTGACCTGTGAACTATTCTCAGCTCGTGCCCCACACTATCCCATCATTATCCATGAGCTTATCTAAGGATTGTTTAAATCTCCCTCATGTGGCTGAGTTGACTACATTGGCAGGTAGGGCATTCCACACCCTTACCACTCTCTGCGTAAAGAACCTGCCTCTGACATCTGTCTTAAATCTATCACCCCTCAATTTGTAGTTATGCCCCCTCGTACACGCTGACATCATCCTAGGAAAAAGACTTTCACTGTCTACCCTATGAAATCCTCTGATCATCTTGTATGTATCTCTCACCCTTCCTGTTCCCACGCCATCTTCCTCTGTGTTCAAATTGTTAAATTGCTCCTCAGTTTAATGAGGCTCCCCGTGTGATAGACAGTCACAGATTATTAAACATGACAGTAGCTGTTACTGAAAGGAATTAAACACACAACTAACAAATGCCCTGATAGAATATTTCAAAGTGGTCTCAATGGTCAGATGTCCCCACTTGCTTTGCTTCTGTCAGAGTGTTAATGCAAAGAAAAGGGAAGTTGATTCTAGTTTGAGCAAAAAGACATTTCGGAAATGGAAAGACAAAGATTACTGAAGTTTCAGGATGATGTCAAACAGTTTAGAGCAAGAGAAAGTTTAGATCAAGACCAGTGATAGTGTCAGAAGGCTCCTCAGTAACTGAAAGTGTTGAGAATCAGTTGCCTCTCAGGATCTCCCTTAACTCCTCCATCGTGGCTAAATTCTTAGATTGTGAATCTGACAGACTGTACTGCATTTCTCCAACTAAATAACGAGACAGCTCAAGCTCCTTGTTCTGACCCTGCACTCAGACTCCATTCAGTAGGTACTGATTCCTTTCTCCTCCTGGACACAGTCTGACTTTAAACCTGTATATTCACTGTTTTTTGTCATATGTAACCCCAGGATGAGGTCCAGATCACATATCCAGGTCAATGCTCAGATAAACATTTTCACTCTCCATTACATTGACCAATTTTATCCGTGTCTCAATTCATCCATTGCTGAAACTCTCATCGATACCTGTGATACCTTTACATGTGAATATTCCAACCTGTCCCTGCTGGTCTCCCACTTTCTGTCCCTCGTAAACTCAGGGTTGTCCAAAACACTGCTCCTCATGCCCCACCTCGCATAAAATCCTGTTCAACCAGTGTCCTTCATACAGTGACCTACATTGGGTCAAGGTTAAACAGCTAGGAGAAAGTGAGGACTGCAGATGCTGGAGATCAGAGCTGAAAAATGTGTTGCTGGAAAAGTGCAGCAGGTCAGGCAGCATCCAAGGAACAGGAGAATCGACGTTTCGGGCGAAGGGCTTATGCCCAAAACGTCGATTCTCCTGCTTCTTTGATGCTGCCTGACCTGCTGCGCTTTTCCAGCAACACATTTTTCAGCTCAAAGTTAAACAGCAGCAATTTAAAAATTCTTACCTTTGTTTTCAAGTATCTCTATCGCCCTATCTCTGTAATTCCCTCCAGCCTCACCATTTTCTCAGCTCTCTGAACTTCTCCAATGATAGCCTCCTGTACATCCCCAATTCAGCCCTAAACTCCGGAATGCTCTCCCTATTCCTCTCTGCTTCTTTACCCATCTCTCCTCTTTGAAGATGCTCCTCAAATTCTACTTTGTTCACCAAGCCCTCAACCATCATTCCTCCTATCACCTTATGTGATTTGTATCTAACTTTACAATTTAGGACATTTCATTTTTCAATTGCTCTTTTGGTAGTATGGCATTTGAGTATTGCTGAAAAAAAAATCACATTTTGTCACGGGTTTTTGGTTTTGTACACATCAGTACCATTGTATTGGCATTCTTGTGAATTGTCCTGATGAGTACAAGATAAAAGTCTTCGACAAAATATGCCTTTTCTCAGCAATGCACATTTTATGATATTTCAGGCCCTATTTAAATACAACTTATTGATGTGAAGTAATAAAAACAATGAAGGCCCACACAGCTCACACGTATATTAGAATAAACAAACCTTGTGGGGCAGGGTGACATGACATGGTGTTGCCTTGAGAGATGATTTCATGAGGACATCTCAGCTCAAGGACTAGCAAAACGATGGGAAATGGTCCTTGCAAATGTTGGAGCTCTCTGGGAAACAGAGTCAGAGCCCTTTCATTTCAAGGTTGCAAATTTCATCACCTTGGATTTTACAGAGGAAACTTGTTAAATTAGTCACTTCATAGTTTAACTATAAATACGCTAACTGTTTAAACTACATGTAGATTCACAAGGAAAGGCAGCTGGGCAATTTACGGCCTTCCAAACTCAATACCAAGTTCAACAATTTCCGATCATAACCACTGTCTCCATTTCACCGTGGCCAGGATCAACCTGTCATGATTCTGTCATTCATCCTACATCTGCTGCTTTCCATCCATCCACAAACCTGCCCAGTCACCACCTACCACGAGCTACTGTCCTTGTACAACGTCTGTTACATCGGTCATATTTTCCCATTCTAATCAAAGATGACAGACTTTTTAAAAATCTGTTTTTCTTGCTCTCTCCACAGCTGCTGGCAAATGGGACTAGGTTAATTTAGGATATCTGGTCAGCATGGATGAGTCAGACCTGAAGGGTCTATTTCTGTGCTGTACGTCTCTATGACTCTATGCTGCCTGTCCTTCAGTGATTCACCAGCCCTTTCCTGGTTTAAATATTCTATATTTCCAAAACACAAGGCAAAGTAAGTCAGTAAAGTTACCATTGCCCCAGAGGGCCATAGCGCTGTTCTGGGATTAGAGAGATAACTGGTGGGGGCTTAGCCCTCAGGCAAGGGAGAGGTTGAGGAGAAGGGAACTTCATGGTAACCTCAGCCAGCGTGGGGATTGAAACTATGCAATCAATATCACTCTGCAGCACAAACCAGCCGTCCAGCCAATTCATCTACCCGACCCCCACTGTATAGTAGCTGCTTGTTATCGAAGGTAATGCTGTTGAACAGTTGTACAATACTGTTATTAGCTAAGAAGTCTTAAAGTTTGTTAGTTAAAAATCACTTGGTTCCTGAATCAGACAGAGATGATTCTTGGGAATCCACTAACAAGTACTTAGTGCAAAAGCCCACATGCTCACCAGATAATTCACACACCTCAACTAGATCTAAGACTGAACTGGTCTCACAGAATTTTAAAATGCTTTCCCCCTGTTTCCACTCTTTTGTTTCAATTCTTATCCTGGTGCAGTTGTGTTTCACTAGTCTTCATCCTCCTTTCTTCTGAAAGCTACTTCCTAAGTTTTTTTTTAAAATTCACCTCATCAGTTAAATCATTATGCTGAAGCCAGCGACAGAAATTCACAAACTGCCATCTCACAAATTGCAGAAGTATTACTTTTCTGTCAGTTTGCATTATCTCTGATTCATAGGAATCTTTTGTAATATATACCAGTCTGGAAAAATCACACAAAACGTTTCAGATGCTGTGTGTGCACTTCCAGTGAAAACTCCAAACTCCTGTGATCTTGTTACAAATTAGTTACAGCACTGTTTAGACCAATGGGATAATCAAATGTTTGTTGGATGGACATCAATGAAGAAGTTATTGGACACTGTTAACATCACAAAATAAGTATAAAGTGAAATCAATAGCATTACTTCTGCTAATAGCTGAGCCAGAGATTCCTCACTTACAGATCTGTTATTAGGTATTTACATTTTTATTCCATATTTATGTCTCTGGATGCAGCTAAAGAAGATTACTTCTGTACTGGGTGCAGTTCTCTCTGGTTTACCAGCTCAGCTAATTCTTCCACCACTCCAACGCAGAACTCAGGCATACTACAGAGATTCACCATTTGAGGATTTTTAAAGGATGGATAATTTGGCACAAAACTCTCTTCCCCTTAATTGTCTTTAACCAACTCAACAAGAATCAACCGCACGTTTTCACACGAGGAGCATATACAGCAGAAACGGTCATTTACTATTCAGTTGTGCAAACTAATAAATAATTCAGCATAAAACCACCCTTCCTTTTAAATTCAGGACTTACTACCGAAGTCTCTTCGAAATCAATTTTAAAACTGTCTCTGCGCTATTTCCACATCTCACAACCATGAACTACAAATGAAAACTAAATTAATACAGGAAAGGGGCCTGGGTCTGATCCAGCACCCAGAGGGAAAATCCAACAAAAAAAAATATCAAAACATCATCAACAACCAAAAAATCCACAAGTTTAAAATAAAAACACGTGTAAAACAAGATGAGGAATCTCCAATTTCTAGCTAAACTGATCGATTCGAGGCAAAATCATTTCGATCAATTATAAAACCCAGGGGTAGAGCAACACATTTTTACTGCCACAGATGGTTTGTGAGACTGTGTAACTGATCAGTGGAAACTGCAGTGAATTTTCACTGAGTTTAGAATCTTGGAATAGGATCAAGAAAGTCACCGCACAATGACAAACTGATCAACCAGAACTGGTTCCTTTTCATTAATTCACAAGATATGGGCATCATTAGAAAAAAGAGAGTTTATTGTCCGTCACCAACCTTGGGAAGGTTTCTGTACATTCTTTTCTAAACTACTTTAGTGCAATTAAATAATGAAACTGGAAATAACTTTGCAACAAACATTTCCCAGGTTATTCTCGTCCATGATTATTTATAACAAGTGGAGCAGGCAATTGGCCAGGGGGTGGGGGGGGTAGGGGGGGTGGGGGGTGGTGTTGGGGGGAGCAGGGGGTGGGGGGGGAAGGGGTGGTCACTGATTATCACAAATGTCTGTTACCAACCTCAGATCAGAAGACTCCAACAGCTGGATTTGGTCGTACTAACGTTTAATCGTGTCTGTTCAGGCAAAACCTCAAGCACATAAGATATGAAACAGGCAGAACGGCCCCAAGTTCGTTGACTTGTACAATATGGTAACAGAAAGAGGAAGCTGATTGAATCATTTAAATACTACGTGATAAGACGAAGCAGAGAGCAGTGTGTGTGTGTGTGGTGGGGGGGGGGGGGGGGGGGGTTGGAGGGATGGGGAGCTGGGAAAGCTGGCTAGAGGAATGAGGCCTGCCACTTATGGAGCAAACCTTAAAAAGCTACAGCCTCCCCCCCACCGAGATCCCAACACTCCATTAGACCCAGTGGTTAAGAAATGACCTGGTAGAACACACAATTATGAAGAATTGTGATCTAGTAAATGATGATTGGGTTGTTTCCACTTGTCAGCAGTTTCATAACTCATAATGAACTCATAGGGCAAGGATTTTTATATTTGTTCACTCATGGGATGTGGATTTATTGCTCATAATCAAATGCAGTGAGGGATAAGGGGCTTGCCTAACTGTGACTGCTTGATTATACCATAGCTACAAGCATCCACTCCCTCCATCAAGGCTCTGTAGCAGCAGTGTGTACTATCTATAAGAAGCACTGCAGAAATGCACCTAAGATCCTCAGACAGCACCTTCCAAACCCACAACCATGTACATCTAGAAAGATAAGGGCAGCAGATATATGGGAACACCACCCTTTGCAAATTCCACTCCAAGCCACTCACCATCCTGACTTGGAAATATATCGCCGTTCCTTCAGTGTCACTGGCTCAGAATCCTGGAATTCCCTCGCTAAGGGCATTGTGGGTCTACCTACAGCACATGGATTGCAGCAGGTCAAGAAGGCAGCTCACCACAACCTTCTCAAGGGGCAACTAGGGACAGGCAATAAATGCTGGGCCAGTGATGCCCAAATGCCATTAAAAAATTAAAATGCAGCAGCTTTGCCCAGCCTTTTTGTGGGGCATTTCAAGCTGAAGCACATTGTTGGGGGTCTGGAGTCACATGGAGATCGGACCCAGTAAGGATGGCAAAATTCCTTCGCTAAAGCAAGATTAATGTCCCAGATGACCTTTTAATGACAATCCAGCAGCTTCACCATGATCATTGCCAGGGTAGCTTTTTATTTTCAGATTCTGTTGGGATTCAAAGACTTGTCTCAGACCAAGAGCCACTCCCTAAATTGGAAGCAGGGGCCAGGGATTTTCCCAGTTCTTATCTAATTGCTGGGGCCAACCTGTTCGATAGTGATCAGGAGCCAACAGGCAGCACTTTGGTGAGTTTTTTTTTACTTTACACACCCTCGGGGCGCAAGTGTCCGCTGGATCGAGGTTTGCTGTGGATTGGATCCCACTGTGAGGCGATCAGGTTTTGTCCTTTAGTTCCTCTTCTCCCTATGAGCTAACGATCACATGGGTGGGTGTGTCAGGGTCATACGGGGCAGCAACGGGTGTGGAAGGCAAGTACAAGGGATTGGCTTTCAGAAACTACCCTGCCCTTGCCTGTCATCCATGGCAACTGTGCCCAGATTGGGGCAATTGGAGACCTCTCTACGCGAACCCAGGAGGCAGGTCACCCTGATTTCTACGTGAAGAAAATAATCATCTTTCTCACCTGCCGGCCAAGCAAGTAATCAGAGGAGGCCACATCGGGTGCAGCGGATGCAATAGATGATGTGTGTGGAGATGCAGGTGAATTTGTGGCGGATATATATCATCTATTGCATCCGCTGCACCCAATGTGGCCTCCTCTACATTGGGGAGACAGGCCGCCTACTTGCGGAACGTTTCAGAGAACACCTCTGGGACACCCGGACCAACCAACCCAACCACCCCGTAGCCCAACACTTCAACTCCCCCTCCCACTCCACCAAGGACATGCAGGTCCTTGGACTCCTCCATCGCCAGACCATGGCAACACGACGGCTGGAGGAAGTTAGCCTCATCTTCCGCCTAGGAACCCTCCAACCACAAGGGATGAACTCATATTTCTCCAGTTTCCTCATTTCCCCTCCCCCCACCTTGTCTCAGTCAAATCCCTCGAACTCAGCACCGCCTTCCTAAGCTGCAATCTTCTTCCTGACCTCTTCGCCCCCACCCCACTCCGGCCTATCACCCTCACCTTGACCTCCCTCCACCTATCGCATTCCCAACGCCCCTCCCCCAAGTCCCTCCTCCCTACCTTTTATCTTAGCCTGCTGGACTCACTTTCCTCATTCCTGAAGAAGGGCTTATCCCCGAAACGTCGATTCTCCTGTTCCTTGGATGCTGCCTGACCTGCTGCGTTTTTCCAGCAACACATTTTCAGCTCTGATCTCCAGAATCTGCAGTCCTCACTTTCTCCTTTCTGTAGGTATGTCAGGAATAACAGAATGACTAGAGTAAGGATTACAGCTGAACAAGGATAGTAGTGGGAAGTTATGCATGGAGTCAGAGGAGATAGGGGAAGTGCTAAATGAATATTTTTTGTCAGCATTCACACTAGAAAAAGACAATGTTGTTGAGGAGAATACTGATGGGATTGACATTCACAAGGAGGAGGTATTAGCAATTCGGGAAAGTGTGAAAATAGATACGTCGCCTGGGCCAGATGGGATTTATCCTAGGATTCTCTGAGAAACCAGGGAGGAGATTGTAGAATCTTTAGCTTTGATCTTTATGTCATTGTCTACAGGAATAGTGCCAGAAGACTGGAGGATAGCAAATGTTGTTCCTTTGTTCAAGAAGGGGAGTCGAGACAACCCTGTGAGCCTTACTTTGATTGTGGGTAAAGTGTTGGAAAAGGTTATAAGAGATAGGATTTATAAACATCTAGAAAGGAATAAGTTGATTAGGGATAGTCAACATGGTTTTGTGATGGGTAGGTTGTGCCTCACAAACCTTATTGAGTTCTTTGAGAAGGTGATCAAACAGGTCGATGAGGGTAAAGCGGTTGATGTGATGTATATGGATTTCAGTAAGGTGTTTGATAAGCTTCCCCATGGTAGGCTATTGCACAAAATATGGAGGCATGGGATTGAGGGTAATTTAGTGGTTTAGATCAGAAGTTGGCTACCTGAAAGAAGACAAAGGGTGGTGGTTGATGGGAAATGTTCATCCTGGACTTCAGTTACCAGTAGTGTACCACAAGGATCTGTTTTGGATCCACTGCTGTTTGTCATTTTTATAAATGACCTGGATTAGGGCAGAGAAGGATGGATTAGTAAACTTGCGGATAACACTAAGGTTGGTGGAGTTGTGGATAGTGACGAAGGATGTTGTAGGCTACAGAGAGACATGGATAAGCTGCAGAGCTGGGCTGAGAGGTGGCAAATGGAGTTTAATGGGGAAAAGTGTGAGGTGATTCACTTTGGAAGGAGTAACAGGAATGCAGAGTCCTAGGCTAATGCTAAGATTCTTGGTAGTGTAGATGAGCAGAGAGATCTTGGTGTCAATAAACATAGATCCCTGAAAGTTGCCTCCCAGGTTGATAGGAGAAAGTGAGGACTGCAGATGGTGGAGATCAGAATTGAGAGTGTGGTACTGGAAAAGCACAGCAGGTCAGGCAGCATCCGAGGAGCAGGAGAATCGACATTTTGGGCATAAGCCCTTCATCAGGATTCTGAAAATTGCTCATGCCCGAAACATCGATTCTCCTGCTTCTGACCTGCTGAACTCTTCCAGGACTACAATCTCCACCCAGGTTGATAGGGTTGTTAAGAAAACATACAGTGTGTTAGCTTTTATTAGTAGAGAGATTGAGTTTCGGAACCATGAGGTCATGTTGCAGCTGTACAAAACTCTGGTGTGGCAGCACTCAGAATATTGCGTACAGTTCTGGTCACCACATTACAGGAAGGGTGTGGAAGCTTTGGAAAGGGTTCAAAGGTGATTTACTAGGATGTTGCCTGAGATGGAGGGAAGGTCTTATGAGGGAAGTCTGAGGGACTCGAGGCTGTTTTCATAAGAGAGAAGAAGGTTGAGACGTGACTTAATTGAGACATATAAGATAATCAGAGGGTTAGGTAGGGTGGACAGGGAGAGCCTTTTTCCTCGGATGGTGATGACTAGCACATAACTCTAAATTGAGGCTTGATAGATATAGGGCAGATATCAGAGATCGTTCCTTTACTCAGAGTAGTACGTGTGGAATGCACTGCCTGCAACAGTTGTTGACTCGCCAACTTTAAGGACATTTAAATGGTCATTGGATAGGCATATGGATGAGAATGGAATAGTGTAATTTAGATGAGCTTCAGATTGGTTCCACAGTTAGGCGCAACATCGAGGGCCGAAGGGCCTGTAATGTTCTGAGTTCTATGTTCTATGTCACTCTCAGGACAAGAGCAATCAGTGATAATAACTTGAAACAAGAAGGAATTAGATCTATCCTTGGAAAGAAGAATTGTTAAAAGATATGGGAAATCACGAGAGTGGAGCTGGACCAGGCGACTCAGACAAAAATAAATACTGCCACAGGCTTGAAGTTTCATGCTTGCACATTCCACAATTCCATGCAGTGATTTTTCCCTCCAAGACCCAGATTTAAATCCTTCTTTGGTAAATCTGATGATAATTCCTTCTCTCTTTACCGCTCTACCCCTCTCTCTCACTGACCATTAGGGTCCATTAATGTTGGGCAATTCTCTCATTGCCCAGAGTTTGGCAAACATCATTGAGTCTTGAGAATTGCCAACTCTCTCCACAACTGCTTTGGAGACACCAAGAATTAAAATCTGCAGGACACTGAATTCTCAGGAAGGTCAATGAGGCGAGAGACCAGTTGGTGAAACCTCCAGGAAGGCATCCTTCTGCGGTTGGTAAGGCTAAGAGCATGTCACACAGCTGCAGGAAAGAGTAAAGCTGGAGTTGGTCTCTGCGAGAAGAGAAGTAATGACGCAACATGGAGCTGAACCAACCCTGACTAGAAGAGCACTCTCCACACCCGAACTGGTAACATACACCTCAAAGGCTTGACGCTCCAACCCTTAAAAAGCACAAGAATTACTTGGGGGGTAGTTCCAAAAGAAGTGGACAATAAGAATAAAGCCAGATTAAATTGATATTTTAATTTGCATTATAAACTTTGTACCAGTGTTAGGAGAAGAACTTAACGGTTATTTTTTCACTCAAACTAGCTCAGTCAATTGCAACAAAACGATTTCCTTCCTGCCACTCATTTAATCTTTTCAAAGCATTCAACTCAGATGTCTGAAGGCACTTGCCTCATGACCTGCCCTCATATTTCCTGACACCAGTAGCTATTGCCCCAATCTGAACTTGCTCTTTTGCAGTGGAGACAACTCGATATCTCCTCAATGCGAGACAGGGAATGTGTGCCATGGAACTGGAACAAGTTGCATTAAGACACGACTGACCCTGGATGGAAAGGCTCCAAGCTCTTTCACTCTGACTCCCCGACACTGTGGCCAAGAAAGAAGTTAAAAAATCACACAACACCAGGTTATAGTCCAACAGGTTTAATTGGAAGCACTAGCTTTCAGAGCGTCGCTCCTTCATCAGGTGGTTGTGTGATTTTTAACTTTGCACACTCCAGTCCAACACCGGCATCTCCAAACCCAAAAAAGAAGACAGCTGAGTTCCATTTAGCAACAGACAGACTTTCCTTCAGTTTATACACTTTTGGAATATAGGTGTCAAAGATTTAAGTCAAGGAAAACAAAAAACAATGGATAAAAATTAAGGCACAAATCAGCTATATACCCTCAGAATTATCTAAAGCGCTTCACAGCTCATGAAGTGCTTTTGAAATGTCAATCACATTTGAAATGTAGAAAACACAGGTAAATGTGCAGAGCAAGCTCCCACAAGCAGCAATGCAAGAATGACCAGATTACTTGCTCTTATTGATATTGGCTGGAGGATAAATATCCGTTAGGTCACCACAAAGAACTCATTTTCACCGACCCTGCCCTCCCATTCAATCATAGCACCATGAGATCTTTCAGGTCCATCAAGACTAGATGAGGCATCAGTTAAAAATCTCACTGGAAAGTAGCACCTCTGACAAGCCAAACAGAAACATGCACGAAAATTCCTAGAAGCATGGCATTCCATCGGGAACTCTATCAACAAGCACATTGACTTGGATCCCATTTACCACCCCCTGAGAAAAAGAACAGGAAATGACATGACCACAGGAAATGCTGTCACCAACGCAAGGAAACCTAAACATGTAAACATGTAAACCTAAACAGCTTAGATTGTGCGCTCAGGTCTCTAAAACAGAGCTTGAACCTAAAACTGACTGATTCTCATTGAGCACTCCCCACTGCACCAAAAAAAAACAAATGCTTCAGCAAAACTTTAATCGGTTATTGTGCGTCATGTCGTGGAGATAGTTTACCAGTATACCTTTACCATCATTCTGATACCATCACTCTACTATAGAAAGACCTCATACCCCACCCTACCTCAGATAATTTGGAGCATGACATTTTACTGCAAGCATGCTCCTCTGTGGTGATTTAATAGTTCCACAAAAATGTGCAAAGGGGACAAGCTGAAGAGCAGATTCCATTACATTCAGTGAATAATGGTACAATTTTAAAAATCTTCATTTACGGGATCACGTTCATCACTGGCTAACCCAGCAGTTGTCCATCTCTAATTGCCCAGAGGGCAGTTAAGAATCAATCACATTCTGGAGTCACACGTAGGCCAGACCAGGTAAGGATGGCAGTTTCCTTCCCCAAAGGACATTAGGGATCTGGATGTAGGTTTGCTCGCTGAGCTGGAAGGTTTGTTTTTAGACATTTCATCACTATACCAGGTAACATCATCAGTGAGCCTCTGGTGAAGCATTGGTGGTATGGCCCACTTTTTATTTACATGTTTAGGTTTCCTTGCGTTGGTGACAGCATTTCCTGTGGTCATGTCATTTCCTGTTCTTTTTCTCAGGGGGTGGTAAATGGGATCCAAGTCAATGTGCTTGTTGATAGAGTTCCCGATGGAATGCCATGCTTCTAGGAATTTTCGTGCATGTTTCTGTTTGGCTTGTCCTAGGATGAATGTGTTGTCCCAGTCAAAATAGTGTCCTTCCTCATCTGTATGTAAAGATACTAGGGAGAGAGGGTCATGTCTTTTTGTGGCTAGTTGATGTTCATGTATCCTGGTGGCTAGTTTCCTGCCTGTTTGTCCAATGTACTGTTTGTTATAGTCCTTGCAAGGTAAATGACATTAATTTTGCTTGTTGTCGTCTCAAAACCAGATGGGTTTTTTCTCTGACAATGATCAATGGATTCATGATCATCATTAGGTTCTTCATTCCAGATTTTTTACTGAATTCAAATTCCACCATCAGCCATGGATTTATACCCAGAACCCAGAACGTTATCCCCCATCTCTGGATTAATACACTAGACCATTGCGTCCCCAACTGACTTGCATACTGAGCATCAGATCATTAAATATAACTCCACACTTTGATACCTCCTCTGCCTTCATCTATGTTGGGTTTCAAGGTGGTAATCTTGTCCCATTTACAAACATAGGAATTAGGAGATGTAGGCCACTCAGTCTGTTTGTTCTGCTATTCAATAAGATCGTGACTGATCTGATGTGGCCTCAAATCCGCGTTTCCACCTAACTCTGATTCGCACATTAGTCAAAAAACAATTTAGGGGAGAGTGAGGACTGCAGATGCTGAAGATCAGAGTCGAGAATGTGGTGCTGGAAAAGAACAGCTGGTCAGGCAGCGTCCAAAGAGCAGAAGAATCAATGTTTCGAGCATAAGCCCTTCATCAGGAATGAGGCATGTGGCCCAAGGGTGCTGAGAGATAAATTGGAGAGGGGTGGGTTTGGGGGGGAAGGCAATAGGGAGATGAAGGTGGGGGTGAAAGTGATAGGTCAGAGAGGAAGGTGGAGCAGGTAGGTGGGAAGGAAGATGGACAGGTAGGACAGGTCAAAAGAGTGGTGCTGAGTTGGAAGGTTGGACTTGGCATAAATTGGGGGGGAGGAGAAATGAGGAAGCTGGGGAAATCATGGACCTGACAAGGCAGTCGCAGAGAGAATGGTCTCTCCAAAATGCTGATAGGGGTGGGGAGGGAAATCTCTCCCTGGTGGATGGGTCTGTTTGAGTGTGACGGAAATGGTGGAGGTTGATGCAATGTACCTGGAGGTTGGTGGGGTGGGAAATGAGGACCAGGGAGGTTCTGTCCTTGTTTTGTTGGGAGGGGTGGGGTTCAAGGGTAGAAGTGCAGGAAGTGGAGGAGATGCACTGGAAGGAATTGTTGACCACGTGGGAGGGGAAATTGCAATCTTTGAATCAATTTAGCACAACTTTAAAAAAATTCAATGATCCTATTGGAGGCAAAAGATCACACGAATGGCAAGAAGCAGTCAAATGTGTCATCTTGATTACAGACAAAAAAAAACTGTGGATGCTGGAATAATCTAGCATGAGCCCTGAAGGAGTTTAAAAAAAAATAGATACGAGCATCAAAAGCATTTATTAATTATTTTTCTTAACAAGAGACAAACAATCAAGTTTGCATGGGCAGATTCTCCCAAAATATATTAATAAAAACTCTACATTCATCAGGTTCAAGTTTGGCTATGTTTAAATTCCAGAGCTTTGTGGTAATCTCACTGGAATAGTAATCTAGTTGGTGCAGGCTAATGCCCGAATAACACAGTTTCAAATCCTACCACAGGAGCTGGCAGAATTTAAATTCAATGAATACATCCCCTGTTGTTTGTAAGATTAGATTCCCTACAGTGTGGAAACAGGCCCTTCGGCCCAACCAGTCCACACCGACCCTCAGAAAAGTAACCCACCCAGACCCATCTCCCTCTGACTAATGCACCTAACACTATGGGTAATTCACCATGGCCAATTCACCCGATTTAGATAAGAATTTAGGAAGCATGTTAGTAAGTTTGCAGATGACACCAAAATTGGTGGAATAGTGGACTGTGAAGGAGGTTTCTAAGACTACAAAGGGATGATGATCAATTGGGCCAATTGGCTGAGGAGTAGCAGATAGATTTCGTTTTGATAAATGCTAGGTATTACATTTTGGTAAAACAAACAAGGGCAGGACTTATACAGGTATTGGTAGGGCCCTGGGTAGTGTTGTCAAACAGCGAGACCGAGGGGTTCAGGTACATAATTCTTTGAAATTTGCATCACAGGTAGACTGGGTGGTTAAGGTGTTTGGCACACTTGCCTTCATTGTTCAGACCATTGAGTGGAGGAGTTGGGACATCATGTTGTGGTTATACAGGACATTGGTGGAGCCTCTGCTGGAGAGCTGTGAGCAGTCCTGGTTACCCTGCTAGGTAAAAACAAGGACTGCAGATGCTGGAAACCAAATTCTAGATTAGTGTGGTGCTGGAGTAGCATCCGAGGAGCAGGAAAATCAACATTTTGGGCAAAAGCCCTTCATCAGGAGTAGAGGCAGAGTGCCTGCAGGGTGGAGAGTTACCCTCCTGCAAGAAGGATATTATAAAATTGGAGAGGGTTCAGAAAAGATTTACCAAGATATTGCCAGGAATGGGGATGGTTTGAGTTATAAGGAAAGACTGGATAGACTGCGACCTTTTTCACAGGTGTAGCAGGTTGAGGAGTGATCTTACAGTGGTTTATAAAATTGTGAGGGGCATGCATAAGGTGAATAGCAAAGGTCTTTTCCCTGAATTGGACAAGTTCAAAACTAGAGGGCATATTTTAAAGGCAAGAGGAGAAAGATTTAAAAGGGACCTGAGAGGCAACTTTTACACACAGAGGTTGGCTCATATGTGGGATAGATGCAGGTACAGTTACAACATTTATAAGACATTTGGACAGGTACATGAATTGGAAACATTTAAAGGGAAACAGGCAAATGAGCTTGTTTAGTTTGGGAAGCTTGATCGGCACAGACAAGTTGGGCTGAAGGGCCTGTTTCCATGCTGTGTGAGTCTATGACTCTATCTGAAGTATAAAGTTAGCTAGCGAGTTATGGGAAGGTTTGTAGCTCAGGGTGAGGTTCTGGATGTAGGTTTGCTCGCTGAGCTGGGAAGTTCGTTTTCAGACGTTTTGTCACCATACTAGGTAACATCATCAGTGAGCCTCTGGTGAAGCACTGGTGTTAGTGACCCGCTTTGCATTTATGTATTTAGGTTTCCTAAACCCTACATCTAAACGCTTAAATAGAAAGAGGGTCACTAACACCAGTGCTTCACCCGAGGCTCACTGAAGATGTTATCTAGTATGGTGATGAAACGTCTAAAAATGAACCTTCCAGCTCAGCAAGCAAACTTACACCCAGAATAAAGTTAGTCTCAGCAATGATGACAATGACAAATATTGTCAGTTATCATGAAAACCCTGTATGGTTCATTAATGTCTTTTAGGAAAGTAAATGTGTTGGTTTTACCCAATTTGGTGACACCAGACCTACAGCAATATGGTTGACTCTTAACCACCTTCTGAAAGACACTAGAGATTTACAGCATGGAAACAGACCCTTCGGTCCAACCTGTCTATGCCAACCAGATATCCCAGCCCAATCTAGTCCCACCTGCCAGCACCCGGCCAATATCCCTCCAAACCCTTCCTATTCATATATCCAAACAAATGCCTCTTAAATGTTGCAATTGTACCAGCCTCCACCATTTCCTCTGGCAGTTCATTCCATACACGTACCACCCTCTGTGTGAAAAAGTTGCCCCTTAGATCTCTTTTATATCTTTCCCCTCTCACCCTAAACCTATGCCCTCTAGTTCTGGACTCCCACACCCCAAGGAAAAGACTTTGCCTATTTACCCTATCCATGCCCGTCATAATTTTGTAAACCTCTATAAGGTCACCCCTCAGCCTCCGACCCTCCAGGGAAAACAGCCCCAGCCTGTTCAGCCTCTCCCTATAGCTCAAATCCTCCAACCCTGGCAACATCCTTGTAAATCTTTTCTGAACCCTTTCAAGTTCCACAGCATCTTTCCGATAGGAAGGAGACCAGAATTGCACGCAATATTCCAACAGTGGCCTAATCAATGTCCTGTACAGCCACAACATGACCTCCCAACTCCTGTTGAGAAATATATCAAACATGATTGAATGGAGAATCAGACTTGATGGGCCAGACGGTCTAATTATGATCATATCAGTCTTAGAATCCTGTTAATTACTGCCACTGAAAATTGACTCTCCTTCCTTCAGCCTTCAATCTACTCCTCTCTCTCTCTCTCTCTCTCACACACACACACACAATCCAAATCTTTATTTCCTTCTCTTTCTATACATCATTTGACATTGAATCAAATTTACATTTCCTTCACAGTCTCATGCATTAATTTCTCGAGAGACAGTACTGAGGAGATTCAGTATGTTGCTCTCACGGGGGAGAGGGGCCAGCAAGAGGTCATTGTCCACATTGGAACCAACGATATACGAAGGGAAAAGGTTGAGAGTCTGAAGGGAGATTACGGAAAGTTAGGCAGGAATTTAAAAAGGAGGTCCTCAAGGGTGGTAATATCTGGATTACTCCCAATGCTACAAGCTAGTGAGGGCAGGAATAGGTGGATAGAGCAGATGAATGCATGGCTGAGGAGCTAGTGTAAGGGAGAAGGATTCACATTTTTGGAGCATTGGAATCTCTTTTGGGGTAGAAATGACCTGTACAAGAAGGACGGATTGCACCTAAATTGGAAGGGGAGAAATATACTGGCAGAGAAATTTGCTAGGGCTGCTTGGGAGGGTTTAAACTAGTAAGGTGGGGAGATGGGACCCAGGGAGATAGTGAGGAAAGAGATCGATCTGAGACTGATACAGCTGAGAACAGAAGCGAATCAAACAGTTAGGGCAGGCAGGGACAAGGTAGGACTAATAAATTAAACTACATTTATTTCAATGCAAGGGGCTTAACAGGGAAGGCAGATGAACTCAGGGCATGGTTAGGAACATGGGACTGGGATATCAAAGCAATTACAGAAACATGGCTCAGGGATGGGCAGGACTGGCAGCTTAACGTTCCAGGATACAAATGCTACAGGAAGGATAGAAAGGGAGGCAAGAGAGGAAGGGGAATGGCATTTTTGATAAGGGATAGCATTACAGTTGTGCTGAGGGAGGATATTCCCGGAATTATCCAGGGAAGTTATTTGGGTGGAATTGAGAAATAAGAAAGGGACGATCACCTTATTGGGATTGTATTATAGACCCTCTAATAGTCAGAGGGAAATTGAGAAACAAACTTGTAAGGAGATCTCAGCTATCTGTTAGAATAATAGGGTGGTTATGGTTGGGGATTTTAACTTTCCGAACATAGACTGGGACTGCCACAGTGTTAAGGGTTTAGATGGAGAGGAATTTGTTAAGTGTGTACAAGACAATTTTCCGATTCAGTATGTGGATGTAACTACGAGAGAAGGTGTAAAACTTGACCTACTCTTGGGAAATAAGGCAGGGCAGGTGACTGAGGTGTCGGTGGGGAAGCACTTTGGGGCCAGCGACCATAATTCTATTAGATTTAAAACAGTGATGCAAAGGGACAGACCAGATCTAAAAGTTGAAGTTCTAAGTTGGAGAAAGGCCAATTTTGACGGTATTAGGCAGGAACTTTCAAAAGCTAATTGGAGGCAAATGTTCACAGGTAAACGGATAGCTGGAAAATGGGAAGCCTTCAGAAATGAGATAACAAGAATCCAGAGAAAGTATATTCCTGTCAGGGTGAAAGGAAAGGCTGGTAGGTACAGGGAATGCTGGATGACGAAAAAAGTTGAGGATTTGGTTAAGAAAAAGAAGGAAGCATATGTCAGGTATAGACAGGATAGATCGAGTGAATCCTTAGAAGAGTATACAGGCAGTAGGAGTATACTTAAGAGGAAAATCAGGAGGGCAAAAAGGGGACATGAGATAGCATTAGCAAATAGAGTTAAGGAGAATCCAAAGGGCTTTTACAATTACATTAAGGACAAAAGATAACTAGGGAGAGAATAGGGCCCCTCAAAGATCAGCAAGGCAGCTTTTGTGTGGAGCTGCAGGAAATGGGAGAGATACTAAATGAGTATTTTGCATCAGTATTTACTGTGGAAAAGGATATGGAAGATATAGAAAGTAGCAAAATAGATGGTGACACCTTGCAAAATGTCCATATTACAGAGGAGCAAGTGCTGGATGTCTTGAAACGCATAAAGGTGGATAAATCCCCAGGACCTGATCAGGTGTACCCTAGAACTCTGTGGGAAGCTAGAGAAGTGATTGTTGGGCTCTTGCTGAGATATTTGTATCATCGATAGTCACAGGTGAGGAGCCGGAAGACTGGAGGATGGCAAACGTGGTGCCACTGTTTAAGAAGGGTGGTAAGGACAAGCCAGGGAACTACAGACCAGTGAGCCTGACCTCAGTGGTGGGCAAGTTGTTGGAGAGAATCCTGAGGGACAGGATGTACATGTATTTGGAAAGGCAAGGACTGATTAGGGATAGTCAACATGGCTTTGTGCGTGGGAAATCATGACTCACAAACTTGATTGAGTTTTTTGAAGAAGTAACAAAGAGGATTGATGAGGGCAGAACGGTACATGTGATCTATATGGACTTCAGTAAGGCGTTCGACAAGGTTCCCCATGGGAGACTGGTTAGCAAGGTTAGATCTCATGGAATAAAGGGAGAACCAACCATTTGGATACAGAACTGGCTCAAAGGTAGAAGACAGAGGGTGGTGGTGGAGGGTTGTTTTTCACACTGGAGGCCTGTGACCAGTGGAGTGCCACAAGGATCAGTGCTGGGTCCTCTACTTTTTGTCATTTATATAAATGATTTGGCTGTGAGCATAAGAGGTACAGTTAGTAAGTTTGCAGATGACGCCAATATTGGAGGTGTAGTGGACAGTGAAGTGGGTTACCTCAGATTACAACAGGATCTTGATCAGATGGGCTAATGGTCCGAGAAGTGGCAGATGGAGTTTAATTCAGATAAATGCGAGGTGCTGCATTTTGGAAAAGCAAGTCTTAGCAGGATTTATACACTTAATGGTAAGATCCTGGGGAGTGTTGCTGAACAAAGAGACCTTGGAGTGCAGGTTCATAGCTCCTTGAAAGTGGAGTCGCAGGTAGATAGGATAGTGAAGAAGGCGTTTGGTATGCTTTCTTTTATTGGTCAGAGTATTGAGTACAGGAGTTGGGAGGTCATGTTGCAACATTGGTTAGGCCACTGTTAGAATATTGCATGCAATTCTGGTCTCCTTCCTATTGGAAAGATGTTGTGAAATTTGAAAGGGTTCAGAAAAGACTTACAAGGATGTTGCCAGGGTTGGAGGATCTGAGCTACAGGGAGAGGCTGAACAGGCTGGGGCTGTTTTCTCTGGGGCGTCAGAGGCTGAGAGGTGACCTTATAGAGGTTTACAAAATTATGAGGGGCATGGATAGGATAAATAGGCAAAGTCTTTTCCCTGGGGTGGGGAGTCCTGAACTAGAGGGCATAGGTTTAGGGTGAGAGGGGAAAGATATAAAAGAGATGTAAGGAGCCACTTTTTCACACAGAGAGTGGTACATGCATAGAATGAGCTGCCAGAGGAAGTGCTGGAGGCTGGTACAATTGCAACATTTAAGAGGCATTTGGATAGGAAGGGTTTGTAAGGAAATGGGCCGGGTGCTGGCAGGTGGGACTAGATTGGGTTGGGTTATCTGGTTGGCATGGATGGGTTGGACTGAAGGGTCTGTTTCCATGCTGTACATCTCTTTGACTCTATAACCCCGTAACCATTGTTCCCCTAAGTAATCCAGAATCTATAAATCTCTGTGTTAAATACACTCAATACACTTCTGCATATCCACGCCCCTCGGGCTGAAGAAATCCTCCTCATTTCAGTTCTAAGCAAGGTTGAACATCCTGGGATGAGTTTAGTTTGTATTTACTGCATTAATATTGGTTTCTGGTAAGGGTTCAGGTATTTCTCATGAAGCTGGCTGATTGATGTGACAAGTACACCATACCAGTTCCACCTCATCCATTCCCCATTCACATGGATAATGGGAGTTTACTGAACAACAAATCCGTGCCATGTTCTAAACCAGGTAACAACTAGAAAATTAAAGTAGGTTTGGCCTTTTGCAAATTTCCTTCCAAAACATTTGCAAGATTGACTGATAGTCAGCAAAACCATTTGACCTTAGCATTTGATTAAAACAGTAAGAGTCACATTTGCAGCTTTGCATAAAAGGGGAAGTTGAAAAGAGGTTGCTTGGAAGAGGGGGGAGATGAGCATTCATCTTGCTTTGAGCACGATCATTGAGAAATGTAGTTTTCAGAATATGGACACTCTGTAAAACCCAGCACAGCCTCAAAGAGTGACACTCACACCAACACCACCTCCTCCAGCTCGCTGCCACCACTCTCAGACCCTGCACCTGTAAAAACAGCTTGCAACCCTCAACGCTCATTATCTGTTTGAATTTGCCTTTCGAAACTAGAAATGAAGAAATATACAAAAGGAGAAGAGGTTCTCTTTTTGAAAGAATACAGACAACAGTGGCTGAACAATCTTTATTTTTGTCACCTTTTATTGAAGAATTAACATGTTAAATTTATCTCCATTTTATGCCACAAGTATTTAACAGTCATGACAAGTTGCTAACTGAGCACTGAAAACAAGAGTTAAAAATATTAACATATTGAATAATAGAATGATCCAGGATCAGACTATTTTATTTGTAAGTGCCTCAGGGATCACATTTAAGAGAACAAACAGCCACTTCCCCTGATTATTTTGAGCAGAGTTTGAGACAATGCTGAACTACTCATTCAGTAATTTCCCTACTGTTGTAACAAATTGATTAATAAGACTATGGGACGCTGGAGCAGACATAGGAGCCCAACCAATGACACCCTCATCCCATGAGTGAAGTAAAAAAAAGGCCATTCAGCCCTACTAGTCTGCTCCTCTATTCAATGAGATGATGACTGATTTGATAATCCAAACCTCTCCATAACCCTCGATTCCCTGACTGATTAAAATTCTCTCTATCTCAGCCTTGAATATACTTAATGTCTCAGCCCCAACAGTCCTCTGTGGTAAAGAATTCCATAGATTCACTCCCCTCTGAGAGAAGAAATTCTTCCTTATCTCTGACTTAAATGGGTGACCCCTTAATCCAAGATTATACCCTCTAGTCCTAGACTCTTTCACAAGGGGAAACAGCTGTTCCCCCTTGTCCCCCAAGAATCTTGTATGTTTCAAGGTCATCTTGCATTCTTCTAAAACTCAATGAATACAGGCCAATCTACTCAACAATTTCTCATGAGACAGTCCTTGGGATCAGCCTAATATGGAAATGTATACTGCATCTTTCACAGATTTAGGAAACTATTGTGGTGGTCCAGGAGTTAATTATTTTTACAACACTTACCCAGGTCAACTTGAAAATCTTAATGAACAAAGAATGGTTTATTCACTCTCGTGGTCTGTTTCCACTAATAATGCACCAGCAATCAGAACATACTCTTACCATAGAAAGCAATCTTCTCAACATGGCTCAATGTTTTTACACAGGCTGAGTGGAGCATGTTGGGGATATCTTGGTGCAAGTTTCTTACAGATCTTTAGAATCAACCCATTCAGAGACAATATGACACATCTCTGGAGCAGCTGGAACATGAACACATGTCTCCTGGCTCAGAGGTATGGATACTACTTAAATCTAGCCTTCTTTATGCACAGCCAATCACACAGAGATCAACCATTAATGAACTTGGGAGGTTACTGGACACGGTAAATGTGATAATCACCACACTGCAGAAAGGCAAGGCTGGAGACTGTCTATGCTGCAATAATGTGCATTTATAAACAACCTTTAACTGAGCCAAACATCACAAAGCATTTCACAACAGCGTTGCCAAGTATTTTGTTGGATATCAGACCACATCAGATACTAGGGTAAGCAAACAAGACGTTTTGCAAGGAAGCAGGTTTGAAGGACCATCTTAATGAGGAGTGGGGGAGACAGCGTGTGAGGGAGACAGTAAGTGTTGGGGGAGAGAGGGAGGGTGTATGTGGTGACAGAGAGAGAGAGAGTGTCAGGAAACAGAGGGAGAATGTTGGGAAGAGACAGAAAGACAGAGAGAGTGTAATCAGATCAGCTCTGATCTCATTGGAGAGTGGAGCAGGTTCAAGAGATGAAGTGACTAACTCCTGCTCCTAATTTACATGGATGGATGTGAGTGTTGGAGAGGTTTAGCAAGGGGCTTCAGAACTTACAGCCCATGCAGCTAAAGACACAGCCATCAATGCAAGAGTTTTGGGACAAGTTGTATACCTCATGAGTATTTCAACTTTTCCTGCAATTATCAATGAAATCCTATTATTTCAACACCATGTTCCAACTTTCAACCTTGAGGCGACACCTCAAGGGCCATGAAACCCAGGTAGACAGGAAGTACAGGTCAGGTTTCTGCACTTAACAGGAATGACTACTTATGATAAAAAAAAACAGAATTGAATTACAGGGCAACTCCTGTATTTGCGAAATCATTTTCCACAATTTTAGTTCCCAGCGATTTACCATAGCCCAACCACATTACAGGGAATGTTTCAGAACCAGGGACCGGGGCTGCCGGGAAGGTACGTTTCCCATTGAAATGAATGGGTTCGTCCCTATCTGCGGTTTCAGGCTTCCGTGGTAGTTTTCGGAACATATCCCCCGTGGGTACAGGGGGACTACTGTACAGATAAACAATTAAGGAGTATTGATATATAACGTGCCTGAGATTGGTGCTGGCACACTGATCACACTGATCCAATTTTCTGGCTGAATATCACTGTACTAGTTAACCCTCTAACCCCCCCTTATAAACAGCCCCTACACAGACAAACGGGGAGGAAAACACGAGTGTTCCGGGCAGAGGGAAAGATTGGGAATGCTGTTCAATGTTCCCTGTTTACAGGATTCACTGAGATGTTCCTTTTTGACTTGTCAGGATGTGCTGCTCCTTGATTCCCCTTCTCTAGATACAGACACTTGCTTGTAGAAGGCACAGGGTGGCTGGTTCACACTTTATAAAATCACTGGCTTATGGGTCAGGAGCCTTAGCTTACAACAATAACTGAGGAAAAAATAAACTGCGTTTCTTCAGCGTTAAGGTGCTTATTTTACTCCACAGAAAAAGAGACAATCCCTGGCCCTACAGAAATCTGATTGTTTCTGCCTATCTTATTCACACCCACAAGCAGTGCAGCTAATCATATTGCTGTTGACAGGGAGAAGGCTTTTTTCATTGATAACTGGTCACTAGGCTACAGACCAATCAGCTACTTATTACTGGCTGAAACTTCATTCGGGTACTACCCCCTCAAGTCCAGCTCCTTCGTACTGATCTCTCTTCGTTGCTGGAATGAGAGCTGTCTGAACAATACTGACATGGAGAGTCAGGTTACAGACTGTCCCCTGGTTGCAAACAGGTTCCATTCTGGATTCCGTTTATAAGTCAATTTATACAAGTCAGAAAACAATGCAAGAAAATATAAAGGAGCCATTTGTAAGTACAGGAAATGTTTATACAATTACCTCTGTCTGGGATCGCATTTGTGAGAGCAAATGTTTGTAAGTTTATAACTGGGAACCGCCTGAACTTACTTCCTGAGAAGTGCAGCGATCCTTCAAAGGACTTTCAAAGTATCCTTTTCACATTTTAGTCCAGGATCAAAAACACAGAAAAATAAAAAGACACCAAGACATTGTCTTTATACTAAGCAGCTTTGATTTCTCCCCATCCAATCCCTCATTACACCATCAGGTGGGTGGGTGAGTGGGGCTTAATGTAGTCTCTAAAACTGGCCCTTTCCAGAGGCAGCCCCACATGCAGCAGGATCATGCTATGCGTGACAGGTTGCTACATTTATCTCCATGATAGCAGAAAAATTAAAGAAATCCAGAGTTCAATAATTCCAAAGTTGTGACAAAATGTCATTTGGAATCAGAAGGATCAGAAAGATCAAAATTTGAATTTGATTTTACATCTTCACTGTTTCCATTTCTCATCTTTGATCCTGACAGGGTTGTATTTAGCTTCTCAGAAACAGATTTTGAATAAGAAAGAGACACACAACAGTGTCTGACTCTTGAAAATATTCCAGCTGTCCTTGCAAGTTCAAACATTACTGCAGAATCAAAATGAGGAAGCAAACTCTACAAAGAAAAACTTACAGTTTAACGCTCTTTTTTACGCTCTGACACACCTGGACCCAATGTAATGTCGTCACTGGACACTCCCTTTAAGATACAACACACAGCATTGAATCCTCTTGAACTGACTGTGTCAGTGCAGTCAGATCACCCACTCAGAATCTGCCATCTTCTCAGGGGTTACGATCAACCAGAAACTCAACTGAACTAGCCATATCAATGCAGTGGCTACAACAGCAGGTCAGAGCCTAGGAATACTGTGGCAAATAACTCATCTCCTGACTCCCCAAAGCCTGTCCACCATCTACAAGTCACAAGTCAGAAGCGTGATGGAATACTCCCCACTTGCCCTAGATGAGTGCAGCTCCAACAACACTCAAGAAGCTTGACACCATCCAGGACAAAGCAGCCCCCTTGATCGGCACCACATCCACAAGCATCCACTCCCCCCACCACCGACACCCAGTAGCAGCAGTGTGTACCATCTACAAGATGCACTGCGGAAATTTGCCAAAGATCTTTAGACAGCACCTTCCAAGCCCATGACCACTTCCATTTAGAAGGACAAGGGCAGCGGATACATGGGAACAACATGAATTACAAAATCCCCTCCAAGCCATCCTGATTTGGAAATATCACCATTTCTTCAATGTATCTGGGTCAAAATCCTGGAATCCCCTCCCTAAGGGCAGTGTGGGTCTACCTATAGCACATGGACTGCAGCAGTTCAAGAAGGCAGCTCACCCCCACCTTCTCAAGGAGCAACTAGGGACGGGCAATAAATGTTGGCCCAGCCAGTGACACTCACGTCCCACATAAATAAATAAAACCTTAGGTATGTATCTGGGCAATATGTTGAGGAAGTAGCTGGGGCAGAATCTATTTTAGATCCAGTAATATGCAATGAGAAACCATCTAAATAATAATTTTGCTAACAAAGAATCTTTAGGAATAGTGATAATAGCGTGATTGTTTGAAAAAGTTGTAGTTGAATCAAATGTTTGGGTTTTGAATTTCAACGAAAGTAATAATGAAAGAAAGAGAAGGAAGGTGGATGGGATGGATCAGAAACATTTATTAAAAGGTTTGATGGTGGGCAATGGTTAGTATTTGAAGCATTAATGTTTGGTTTTCAAATGCAAACAATTCTTGAAAGCAAACACTCAGCAGGAAACGTGAAAAAGCCAAAATAATAAAGTAAGTTAAAGATACTATTACATCCAATAAGAAGGTTTATAAAGCTGTTCTGAGGATTGGAAGAATTTTAAAGTTTGGCAATGAAGGTCCAAGAAGTTAATGATGAAAGGGAGTAGAAAATAGGAGTTTTTTTGAAGTCGTAACAAAGAGATTTGATGAGGACAGAGTGGTGGACATGATCGATATGGACTTCAGTAAGGTGCTCGACAAGGTTCTCCATGGGAGACTGGTTAGGAAAATTAGATTTCATGAAATACAGGGAGAACTAGCCATTTGGATACAGAACTAGCTCGAAGGTAGAAGACAGAGGTGGAGCGTGCTTTTTAGATTGGAGGCCAGTGACCAGTGGAGTGCCACAAGGATCGGTGATGAGTCCACTACTTTTCATCATTTAGATAAATGATTTGGATGTGAACTAAAGAGGTGTAGTTAGTAGTTTGCAGATGACACCAGGATTGGAGGTGTAGTGGACAGTGAAGAAGGTTACCTCAGATTACAATGGGATCCTGATCAGATGAGCCAGTGGGCTGAGGAGTGGCAGATGGAGTTTAATTTAGATAAATGTGAGGTGCTGCATTTTGGGAAAGCAAATCTTAGCAGGACTTACACACTTAATGGTAACATCCTGGGGAGTGTTGCTAAACAAAGAGACCTTGGAGTGCATGTTCATTGTTCCTTGAAAGTGGAGTCGCAGGTAGATAGGATTATGAAGAAGGCATTTGGTATGCTTTCCTTGATTGTTCAGCGTATTGAGTACAGGAGTTGGGAGGTCATGTTGCGGTTGTTACAGGACATTGGTTAGGCTACTGTTGAAATATTATGTGCAATTCTGGTCTCCTACCTATCAGAAGGATGTTGTGAAACATGAATGAGTTCAGGATAGATCTACAAGGATGTTGGCAGGGTTGGAGGATTTGAGCTATAGAGAGAGGCTGAACAGGCTGGGGCTATTTTCCCTGGAGCATCGGAGGCAGAGGGGTGACCTTATAGAGGTTTATAAAATTATGAGAGTCATGGATAGGATAAATAAACAAGAAGTTTTCCCTGGGTTGGGGGGAGTCCAGAACTAGAGGGCATAGGTTTAGGGTGAGAGGGGAAAGATATAAAAGAGACCTAAGGGGCAACGTTTTCACTCAGAGGGTGGTACGTATGTGGAATGAGCTACCAGAGGAAGTGGTGGATGCAAGTATAATTGCAACATTTAAAAGGCAACTGGATGGGTATATGAATAGGAAGGGTTTGGAGGGATATGGGCCGGGTGCTGGCATGTGGGACTAGATTGGGTTGGGATATCTGGTCAACATGGACGAGTTGGACCGAAGGGTCTGTTTCCGTGCTATACATCTCTATGACTCTAGCAAGTAACATAAAAGTAGATTGTAAAAGTTTGTGGAACTATATAGAAAGGAATGGATTTGCAAAGACAAATGCAGTTCCATTATAGGCGAGGAGACAAAAGTTTATAATTGGAAAAGGAGAAATGGAAGAAAAGTTAAATAGGACTGTCTACACAGAAAACGATTCAAGACGTCTCCCTGAAATAACTAAGGTCTGAGAGTGTGGAACTGAAAGAAACTAGTATAATTGAAATAGTAGTGTTGGAGAAATTAATGGACCTAAAAATTGACAAACTCTGGGAATTGGATGATCTTCACTTGGGACTGCTGGAAGAGACAGTGACAGGGATAGTGGATGTATTGGAGATCAACTTTCAAAACTCTATTAATTCTGCAGTGGTGTGTATAATTTGGAAGCTTGCAACTGTAAGACCACTGGTGAAGAAATAAGCAAGATTCAAGATCAGAATGCACAGCACACAATCAAGAAAGCTAATGGAATACAATTCTCTATTATGGAGGGGTTAAACATTAAAGTAAGGATTTTAGGCATCAATTATTCAGGGTATTGGTGAGACCACAATTTAAATGTTGTGTGCAGTTTTGTTCTCCTTATTTAAGGAAGTTTCTAAAATGTATTGGAGATGGTTCAGAGGTTTACCCAATTCACACCTGGATTGAGTGGGCTCTTACAGGGACAGTTTGGACTTGAACAGTCTTGATGAAGTGGATGTTGTTACAACCCACTTGGAAAACTGGATTAATTGTCAGGCCCCACTACTCCTGAGGTCACCACAAAGGTTAGTTGTTTAATCAAATGATGTAAAGTCCTCAGTTTCTGTCTGATAGAGTCTGGTTGTCAGAAGAAACTGACCAGGTTTCCATATTCAAGAAGATCCCATGTTTAATCCAAATAAATAGCTTTATTGACGCGTGGTTTATACATATGACCTATCAACATATAATTTTACCAGCTGAAACAGTAATCTTTTTTAAACCTCTACACACACACACATGCAAAACACACACACAATGACAAACAAAAATGCTGGATTATTTGTGGAGGTAAATATCTGAGAAGCATAATTCAATAGTTCCAGTCCCAAAGGCATCAGAATTTGATGAGATGTTCCTTTAGCTTCCCAAATCCTTCTTTTATTTGATCCCTTTGTCCAGATTCTTTCTTATCTTTGCAGGAGGCACAGAACAATTGGTATGATGATTCCAAAGTCTCTTAGTTACTGGTTAAAAGCAACAGCTTACAGAAACTTGTGGGAGAAAATCATTGGTTGTCTTCAAGAACCTCTATTGCAGGGAGATGGAGGTAGAATTTGCAATTCCAGCTGTCCGGAGATTTCTCTCCCACCCATTACAAGACCCAAGCTGTTCACCTGACCAGGGGCCTGAAAGCTGTCATCAAACTGATGACCTTTTGGCACCCCCAACTGGTCACAATTACACAAACTAATCAGCTATCTGTTGCCAGTTGAATTTCACTCTGCACATCTACCCGAAGAGAGAAAGTGAGGACTGCAGATGCTGGAAATCAGAGTTGAGTGGTGCTGGAAAAGCACAGCAGGTCAGGCAGCATCTGAGGAGCAGGGGAATCAGCGTTTTGGGAATAAGCCCTTCATCAGGAATGTTTTCATTGAAGTTCTTCGATGAAGGGCTTATGCTCAAATTGTCGATTCTCCTGTTTCTTGGATGCTGCCTGACCTGCTGTGCTTTTCGCGCCACAGTTTTTGACGACATCTACCCTAATGCCATGGCCATCTTATCTCATTTCTCCTGCTGCTTGCAACAGTGTAAACACAACTCACAATGAATTCCAGTCACCTGTTTTTCAAAGTGCATCAATTCCTTCCACAGTCCATGTTTTTGTAAAATGGTCTTTTTTCCATTTCAGCCCACAATCAAAAATAAAGAAAGATAAAAAGGTGTGGTCTTTCCAACATGGAAGGGACCCCTCCTCATGTGGGTCAGACCAGAACTAAGGGGGTACTGCTTTAGAATTAGAGGTCACTGTTTTAGGGCATTTTCTCTCAATGACTTTGGGACTGTGTGCAGCCTCACTGCTATCCACATTATATTCCATCGGTCATAATCAGACCCACTCACTCAGTCTGTCTAACTCCCCTTGAAGCCCCTTTGCATTCTCCTCCAAACTCTCCATTCCCACCAAGTGTTGAATCATCGACATTATTTGGAAATATTGCAATTGGCTCTCAGAACCAAATCACTGCCATAGATTGTGAAAAGCTGAGGCCTAGACACTGACCGTTCTGGTACCTCACTGATCACAGCCTGAGGCCGGCCCATTTATTCCTACTCTCCACTTCCTGCCTGTTAACCAATCCTCCGTCCGTGCCAGGAGATTAAGCCAAGCTTTAATTTATCATTGTATGTAAGAAACTGCCCTGTAATCTTTTATTAAAAGGCTCAAAGCAACCAGTATGCACAACTGACCCAAGAATCCTTTTACCAACTATTAATAACACCCAGCGCCAAACCTTTCAACTTATCTCCTGATCGCCATTTGCCACTTCCTGCCCAGCCACTTCCCCGCTCCATCACTTGCCATCCATGACCCACTCCATTTCACTCACCAACACCTCTCTCCAGACTCTTCCCTGTGAGAAAGCTGAATAGAGAGAAGGGACGAGTGAGGGAGAGGGAGGAGTGATGATTACGAAAGTTGATGACTGGGAGGGTTAGGAAACGAGGCATGAGTTGGGAGGGAGGCAGTTGGGTTGTTTTTTTGGGAAATGAGTCAGTACGCTTTGTAACCATGCTAAAATGAAAATGGAAGCTCTGCTAGTGGAAGAAAAGTCCAATTATACCAACCACATTAAAACAAAAACACATTATTAGAATGAGCTTTAAATGAAGCCACTTGTATTCAGAGATACAACTTCTTCCACAGTGAAAGAGAGGAGCTAAGAATGGTGCAGGAGACAGAGACACATAGATAGGTACAAAGACAGGAGGCAGATATCACGCTGGCTTGGAGGGAGATTCACCAGGGAACAGACAGAGGGGGATACCTAAGAAGCTTCACACCTCGCCAGCTCCATCCAGTCCCTGAGACATTGGAGTGGAGTGAAGTTAAAGAGACAGGTGGAGCAAGAATGACAGTTTAGGAACAGGAATGTGGATGTAGCACAGTCAGGTTGGGAAATGTTCCGCAATCGCCAGAGGCAACCAGCTGTGGCTCCTTTCCCCAGCCCCAGCACCAGAAAGAAGTGAAGGGAAAAAGACAGAGACAGAGAAATAGGAAGAGAAAAGAGGGGAGAAGAGAGAAAATAAAAAAAGAGTGAGACTCCTCCAGAAATCCCATAATATCAGCACATTGTCTCAAAACTACCCCGTGTGTAAGGAGCAATGTGCTTGTGTTCGAGAGAGTCCAGAGGAATTTTACAAGAATGATCCCAGGGGTGAAGGGCTTGTCTATAAGGAGCAGTAGAGGTCCTTATAAGGTCTGTACTTGATGGAGTTTAGAAGGATCAGGGGGAATCTGATTGGAATTGATAGAATACTGAGCGGCCCGGATAGAGTGAACATGGGGAAGATGTTTCCACCAGTAGGAAAGACCAGGACCAGAGGGCACAGCCTCAGAGTGAAGGGATGACTCTTTAGCACTGAGATGAGGAGGAATTTCTTCAGCTCGAGGGTGGTGAATCTGTGGGACTCATTGCCACAGAAGGCTGTGGAGGCCAAGTGATTGAGTGTCTTTAAGACAGAGACAGACAGGTTCTTGATTAGTAATAAGGTCAAGGCAACAGAATGGGGCTAAGAAATATATCAGCCATGATCAGATGGTGGAGCAAACTCACTGGGTCAAATGGCCAAATTCTGCTCTGATATCTCATGGTCTTAAGACTGTGGTCTTCAGAAGAGTGAGAGAGAGTGGGAGAGAAAAAGAACAAGATAGAGAGGGATAGAAAAAGAGTGAGAGAGGGAAGGGGAGAGGAAGCATGAAAGTGTATGCATTGGAAGCATGGGAGAGACATCAAGAAAACATCAGGCCTCCATTATAAGTGGACACAGTCTTTTAAAATAGGAATGGTTTCGAAATTGCACAAGCTGTAGTGGAATTATATAGCACCACCTGGTCCAACTATCCCTGAATTGCATTTATATATCACCCTTAAGTAGTAAACTATCCCAAGGTGCTTTGCAGGAATGTTGTTGAACAGAAGTTGACATCAAATTTACCATTAAATCTTCCCTCACCTGAAGGCAGCAGTTAACTTTCATACTCAACACTCAAGCTTAATTTGGTGGATTTAAATAAGGCTGTTATCCCAAGAATAAATCCTAGCTCATTAGATTCGAACTGTAATGTTTGGAAAGGACACAGCAACAGTTGACAGTACAATAAGCTCAAAGAACAAATTCAAATACTGATATGTGTACCATATTATGGCCAACCCATATTTCCAATTTTTCGGTTTGATTCAACCACTTCAAACTCCATTACACTGAAATATACTAAACAATGGCAGAGTGCAGAAATCTCATTATGATTTGTACTTTTGACCTGAAACTTTCAGCCTAAACCTCCTGCTACATTACAGAAGGAGCTTGAAGATAATCTCCTAACAAGCTCGAGAATGTTAGCAGCAACATTTGGTTTTGCAAGGGCAGCATTTCTGTTTGTCACCAGCTTCCCCCGTGACTTAATTGATCCCACAACTGACTTTCACACATGGTTTAACACAAAAGTAGAAAGAATTAGAAGGAATGCTTTTTAAGTCTGAAATTACCAATCTGTGCTTGTGATCATGGAGTTTGTGGAGAAGAGCAAATCAACTGCTACTTTATTGCAACTTCTGTAATAGCAGAGTTTTCAAGTACAAACCGCAAAAGGGGAAGGATCTCTCCGTAACTAATGATCTCATTTACATTCACTGTGTTTGCAGCTCCATGGAGATAAAATCAGCACTCAGGTTAAAGTGCACGATAAAGAGGAAAAGCCTTTCTCATATCAGCACTGGAACCAACTTCAGGCTGTCTGTTTGAACAAATTCTTCAAGCATTGAAATATGTTGCTAAAATGAAAAGATATGAGATACAGTTCAGCCTTGCCTCAGTCAGCTCTCTCACCTCAGTGTCAAAAGTTGGGGAGTCCAGATCCCAGTTGAGATTTGGAACTACCTGTCAGGCAGGGGGAGTGCTGTACAGTCATACCATCCACCAATTTAACAATCACACGACACCAGGTTATCGTCCAACAGGTTTATTTGGAAGCACTAGCTTTCGGAGCGCTGTTCCTTCATCAGGTGGTTTATCACAGCCACCAAGTACGACTTTGAGTGGGAAGGTGCATTGGTCTTCCAGGTTTGTTCACAGCAATAGACAATAGACAATAGATGCAGGAGTAGGCCATTCAGCCCTTCGAGCCTGCACCGCCATTCAATATGATCATGGCTGATCAGTCCCAATCAGTATCCTGTTCCAGCCTTATCTCCATAACCCTTGACTCCACTATCTTTAAGAGCTCTATCCAATTCTTTCTTAAATGAATCCAGAGACTGGGCCTCCACTGCCCTCTGGGGCAGAGCATTCCACACAGCTACCACTCTCTGGGTGAAGTAGTTTCTCCTCATCTCTGTCCTAAATGGTCTACCCTGTATTTTTAAGTTGTGTCCTCTGGTTCGGCACTCCCCCATCAGCGGAAATATGTTTCCTCCTGCCAGAGTGTCCAATCCTTTCATAATCCTATACATTTCAATCAGATCCCCTCTCAGTCTTCTAAACTCAAGGGTATACAAGCCCAGTCGCTCCAGTCTTTCAGTGTAAGGCAATCCTGCCATTCCAGGAATTGACCTCGTGAACCTACGCTGCACTCCCTCAATAGCCAGAATGTCTTTCCTCAAATTTGGAGACCAGAACTGTACACAGTACTCCAGGTGTGGTCTCACCAGGGCCCTGTACAGCTGCAGAAGCACCTCTTTGCTTCTATACTCAATTCCTCTTGTTATGAAGGCCAGCATGCTATTAGCCTTCTTCACGACCTGCTGTACCTGCATGCTTGCCTTCATTGACTGGTGGACAAGAACACCCAGATCTCTCTGAACAGCCCCTTTACCTAATTTGATACCATTGAGGTAGTAATCTGCCTTCCTGTTCTTGCCACCAAAGTGGATAACCAGACATTTATCCACATTAAACTGCATCTGCCATGCATCTGACCACTCACCTAACTTGTCCAGGTCACCCTGTAATCTCCTAACATCCTCATCACATTTCACCCTACCACCCAGCTTTGTATCATCCGCAAATTTGCTAATGTTATTGCTGATACCATCTTCTATATCATTTACATATATTGTAAAAAGCTGCGGTCCCAGCACGGATCCCTGCGGTACCCCACTGGTCACTGCCTGCCATTCCGAAATGGAGCCGTTAATCACTACCCTTTGTTTCCTACTAGCCAACCAATTCTCTATCCAATCTAGTACTTTGCCCCCAATACCGTGCGCCCTAATTTTACTCACTAACCTCTTGTGTGGGACTTTATCAAAAGCTTTCTGAAAGTCCAGGTACACTACATCCACTGGATCTCCCTCGTCCATCTTCCAAGTTACATCCTCAAAAAATTCAAGAAGATTAGTCAAGCATGACTTCCCCTTCATAAATCCATGCTGACTCTGTCCTATCCTGTTACTATTATCCAGATGTGCCGTAATTTTATCCTTTATAATAGACTCCAGCATCTTTCCCACCACTGAGGTCAGCTAATCTGGAGATCAACTGCCCACTCCCAAAGATTCCAGGGTAAGCCTACAGGGTCATGAACAATACTATTAAGGACAAACTATCGTTGGTTAAAGAGGAAATCAACACAATAAAGATATGGAATCTGTAGGGGCAGAGCTGAGAAACATCAAGGGGTAAAAAAGCATCAGTGGGGGGTTGATTATAGATCTCCAAACTTCAGGTGTGATGTTGGTAATGGCATTAACCTGGAAATGAGAGACAAATGTAATAAAGGAATGTAATTATAGGAAAATTTAATCTACATATCCACTGGGCAACTCAAATTAGTAACAATACCATCGAGGTGGAATTCTTGGGAGTGTATATGGAATGGTTTTCTAGACCAATACATCTGAGGAAGCACCGAGAGAACATATCACCCTTGGCTGGATATTATATAAAGAGAGAGGAATAATTAACAATCTAGTTGTGCAAGACCCTTTGGGGATGAGTAACATGATAGCATCCTTATCACGATGGAGTGTGACATAGTTAATTCTGAGACTAGGGTCCTGAGTCTAAATAAAGGAAATTACAATGGGACAAGGAGCAAGTTGGCTACGATGGATCTCCAGCATCTGCAGTCCTCACTTTCTTCTAGTTGATTATAACCTTACTGCGAAGCCTCTTCCAAGGATGCCTCCCTCTACAAGGACACACTCTTCAACTATGATGGATTGGGGAACAGTTCTTAAAGGAATGATGCTGGAAAGGCAATAGCAAACATTTACAAAGTCTACGGGTGAGCTGCAACAATTGCTCATTCCTATCTGGCATGGGAAAGGTGGCAAATTATGACTAACAAAGGAAGTTAGAGATCGTATTAGATCCAATGGAGAAGCATACAATTTGGCCAGAAAAAAAACAACAGACCTGAGGAGTGGGAGTAGTTTAGAATTCAACAAAGAAGGACAAAGAGTTTGATTAAGAAAGGGAAAATACAGAATGAGTAAGATGATGGGGAAAATAAAGACTGATGTAAGAGTTTATCTATGTTTGCAAAGAGAAGATTGGTCAAGACAAATGTCAGTCCTTTCCAGTCAGAAACAGGGGAATTTCCCTGTTTATTGAGTAATAAATAAATTAATGACTAACTGAGTACATATTTTGATTCTGTGTTCATAAAGGAAGACACAATAACACATAAGAAATATTGGGGAACATAGGATTTAATGAGAGGGAGGAACTGGGGCTGGGAAAATTGATGGGATGGAAGACAGATAAATCCCCCAGCCCTGATAATCTACATCCCAGTGTACTTCAGGAAGTGACCCGAGAAATAGTGGATGCATTGTTGGTTCTATAGACTCTGGAACAGTTCCCAAAGATTGGAGGGGAGCTTTAAAAAGGAGACAGAGAGAAGTACAGGCTAGTTCAGCTTGATGTCGGTGGTGGGGAAAATACTACAGTCCATGGTAAAAGATTTAATAACAGAGCATTTGGAAAACAGTGATAGGAGCGAACAGAGTCAGCATGGTTAATGAAAGGGAATTCACGCTTGACAGATCTACTGAAATCCTTCAAGGATATATCTCAAAGTTGATGAGGGGAGCCAGTAGATTTTCAGAGGCTTTTGACTAAGTCCCACACAAGAGATTAGCATGTAAAGTTAAAGCACATGGGATTGGGGGAGTGTATTGAAATGGATATAAAACAGATTGGCAGACAGAACAGAGAGAGTAGGGATGAGCCTGTCTTTTTCTGAATGGCAGGCGGTGACTAGTTGAGGACTACAGGCTTCTGTGCTTGGACCCCAGCTATTTTCAATATTTATTAATGATTTGGATGGGAGAACTAAATGTAATATTTCCAACACAACACAAAGCTAGGTATGATGGTGAGCTGTGAGGATACAGAGATGCTTCAGTGCGACTGGGACAAGCTGATGACCATGAAACTGTTATCGATTGTTATAAAACATATCAGGTTCACTAATGATCCTTAGGGAAGGAAATCTGCCATCCTTACCCAGTCTGGCCTACATATGACTCCAGACCCACAGCAATGAGATTCGGTTCTTAACTACCCTTACAAACAGAATAACATCAAGCAGAAAATTCAAGTCTATTTCAGGATGTGCCTCAATACCACCTACAGAAGGGAAACTGGGACGGGTAATAATTGTTGGTCTTATCAACAGTGCCCTCAGCCACAGACTTAATAAAAATATATTAATATAAAAATGTATAAAAATATAAAACCCATTATTAAGATGGTTATAGCAATGATAATTGTTTTTTAAAAATGTGATTGGGCAGAGTCAACATGGCTTTAGTAAGGAAATATAATGTTTAACAAAATTATTTGCGTTTTTTTGAGGAAGTAACATGAATAAAGGGTAAAATCGACAGATATAGTGTACTTTGATTTTCAAAAGTCATTTGATAAAGGTGTTGTTCAAAGATTTCTCTGCAAGATAAGAGCACACAGAGTAGGGAGTAACGCATTAGTATGTAAAAGGATTGGCTAACAACAACAGGAAATAGAGTAGGGTTATTTTTGAATTGGCAAACTGTAAATACTGGAATGTCTCAAGGATCAAAACTGGGGCATCAACTATTTAAAATTCATTATCAATAACTTGTATGTGCAGGGGTTGAATGTGTGCTCAATGATATCGATTTTCCTGCTCCCCGAATGCTGCCTGGCCTGCTATGCTTTTTCAGCACCACTCTAATCTAGACCAATGACACCAAGATTGAGTCAGATATTATTTAAAGGGAGAGAGATTGCAGAATAGAATGTGTGCGTCCAGATATGTAAATCACAAGATGTTAGTATTCAGGTGCAGCAAATAATTAGTAAAGCACATGGAATGTTGGTGTTGACTGCAGGAGGGATAGAATTTAAAAGGAGGGAGGTTTTACAGCCTCTGTAGGGCTGAGTGAGAGTACCATGTACAGTTTTGGATGGCTGATTTGAGAAATAATGGAGATATAATGGAGTTAAGATAAATCAAGAGAAGACTTACGCGATTATTCCTGTGGTGAGGCATTTATTTTATAAGGAAAGATTGGACAGATTTGGTCCTTTTCTGATTAAGGGCTTATGCCTGAAACATCGATTCTCCTACCCCTTGGATGCTGCCTGACCTGCCGTGCTTTTCCAGCACTAAACTCTCGACTCTGATCTCCAACATCTGCAGTGCTCACTTTCTCCAGGCTTAGCCTGTAGCCAGTGGAGTTCAGCAGAGTAAGAGGTGTTATGGCCAGACCCCCTCAAAACCTTTCAAGAATGTAGCCCAGATCCTAACTTTGCGAGCTGTTTTAAGCAGGTGTACAGTGGATATTCCAGGTGGGATGCTATTGGGCAAATTTCTTATTTTAAAGAAAACAGAATTTAATTACAAGGTTACCAAATGGAACACAAACATCAGAAAACAGAATACCGAATAACTTTACCTCTCCGAAAACCCAATAGATCGTCCCAATTTAGTGATGCTGTTCCAAGTATGTGCAACAATCCCCATAAACATTCCTTAGCACAAAAGGTAAAATCAAACGCAGATTCTTACAGCATAGAGGTCAGAGAGAGAGGACCAGCCTGGACCTGCTTCTTTGAGTCCAGTAGCTTTATCCACACTACTGCTGGAACCCAAACCAAACAAGAGAGGAGCCAAGCTGAGAGATACGCCACTCACCTTTCATTGTACAAGTGTTTTATTTTTACTTGAAAGCCTTCGGTAGTATCTGTTATTTATAAACAACTTGGCTCTAAAACCCTTCAACCCCAGACTTTTCAAAGTGTGTGTCAATTACGACCTCTCTGACAAAAAGCCAAGAACAGCATAACCTTGTTAAAGGAGCAGATTCATCACAAAGGGGATCTTAGAATCAGAGTTACACAGCACAGAAAGAGGCTCTTCAACATGCTAAACATCAACACTCATCTACTCTCGTCCCATTTTCTAACATGTGGCTGTAGCCATGTATGCAATGGCTATTCAAATGCTCATCTAAATAATTATTAAGTGTTTGAGAGTTCCCACCTTCACCACCTTTACATGCAGAGTTTCAGACACCCACCACCATATGGGCAAATAAATGTTTTAACAAATGCCCTCTAAATTCCTGTCCCTTACTTTAAATCTATGCCCCTATAATTGAGCCCTCTACTATGGGGGCAAGTTTGTTCCTATCTACCCTGTCTGTGCCACTCATAACTTTGCACACCTTAATCAGACTCCTCCCCCACCCCCTCAGCCTTCTCTGCTCTAAGAAAATCAGAAAACAGAAAACTTGTCCAGTCTCACTTCATCGCTGAATCACTTCATCCCAGACAACATCCTGGTGAATCTCCTCTGCACACCCTCCAGTGCAACCACATCCTTCCTGTAATGTGGTAACCAGAACTACAATGCTCCTGCAGTGGCCTCACTAACATTATATACAGTGCCATCATAACCTCCCTGCTCTTGTATTCAATGCCTTGACTAAAATTAAGAACCCCACATGTCTCCTTGACCATCTTATCAACCCATCTTGTCTTCTTCAAGGATCTATGGACATACTCACCACGCCCTCTCATCCTCTGTCCTTCTTAGTGTTTGACCATTCACTGTGTACTCCCTTGCCTTGTTAATCCTCTCAAAATGCATCATCTCATATTTTTTTAGGATTAAATTTCATTTGCCACTGTCCTGTCGATTTGACCAGCCCATCTAGATCATCCTGTAGTTTAAAGCTTTCCTCCTATTTATTCACTAATCATCTCTTCTAAGTTTAAATCTAGATCACTAATGTACACAACAAACAGCATGGGACATAGTACTGAACCCTGTGATACACTAGACACAGGGTTCCAAGGCATGACCTTTACGTTCATAAGACCACAAGATCACAAGCTTCATGCCACCAAGTCAATTTTGGATCCAATTTGCCAAATTGCCCTCTATCCCATGTGATCTTACATTCTTGATCAGGCTCCTGTGTGAGACTTGTCAAAAGCCTCAATGAAATGCATTTAGATGGCATCAACTGCACAACTCTTCTCCATGCAACTTGCAAAATTTTCAATCAAGTTTGTTGCCTGTGATCTCCCCGTGACAAAGCCATGCTGATTATTCTTGATTAATCCTTTCTTCTCCACGTGGTGATTAATTCCTTCACACAGAATGTTTTTTGAATGTGTTTCCCTATCACTGATGTTAGACACACTGGCCACATATTGAAACACACACGGTCCTGTGGGGACTGGATAGGGTGTGTACTGAGAGGATATTTCCGCCTGGGCGGGGTGGGGGGGGGGGGGGGGGGATTAGAAGAAGGAACACCGTTTACGAATTAAGAGCTCTCCTTATTAGGATTACCTGGAAGGTTACTATTCACTCGGTCAGGAGATCGTTAGTCTGTGGAATTCTCTTCCCCAGTTGAGGCTGGGTCACTGAATTTATCAATGGGAACTAGACAGGCATGTCAGGGAGAGATAAACCTGTAAAAACAGTTGCACCTGGATGAAATTTGATGGTACTGGAGCTCCTTCTTTAAGTATATAAGATGGGTGAGACCAGTATGTATCATTTGCAAGTTTGACTGGATTGTCCTTCTTAGATATAAGGGACTCCAGGCCAATGGGGAGGGAGATGCAATAAATAAAGCTTGAATTGAGACCACAATCAGATCAGCCATGATCTTACTGAAGGATGGAGTAGGCTTGAGGGGCTGAATGGCCTTCTCTAGCTCCTAAGTCCTACTCCTATGCCAATAGATTCACATAATGACACATTGAAGATTTAGAAATTCTCTGGTTTTCCCCTTCCCTCAACCAATCTTTCCATGAATTCTTCAGATTGAACACCAATTCATGTGCCTTTAAAAGACAAAAATATAGGTGATCAATCCTGGCTGAATCCAGGATATATTACACAATGACAATCAGATTTACAACAACAAATTACCTTGCACCTACAACATTAGAAACACATCCAAATGTACTTCACAGGTGTGATTAGGAGAGAGTAGGACTACAGGCGTGGGTCAATGAGGAAGGCAATAGATGCCAGGGTTTGGGGGCTGAGGTGATGGGGCTGCCAGTATCGAGAAGGGATTGAAACTAGGGATGAATTTTCTGGGTGATGGAAGCTGGAGGTTACAGGAATAGGGAAGGGCAAGAGCACATTTAAGGACTAGTCAGCTCTGAAGCACACAATGAGTAAAATGAATAGCTTATGGATTAATTAGAAAATAACTGTAACTTGCTTTTATGACTGGAAAATTTTGGAATTGGATTGAGACGGGTGGTAGTGGCACTTTCACTACGCTAGTAATCCAGGGCCACATTTTTCAACTCTGACTGTCCAGTGTCTGCAGTCCTCATTTTCACTTAGTAATCCAGGGACCCAGGTAAAGTTCTGGAGACACGGGGTCAAACCCCTTCCCCAGGGAGATAGATGGAATTTAAATTCAGTGAACAAATAAATTCAGTGAACAAATCCAGAATTAGTAGCTAGTTTCAATGATAGTGACCATGAAACTATCAATTGATGTAAAACCCAGCTGGCACACTGGATGTCTGCAGTCCTTGTTTTTACCTAGTCTTTCATGGAAGGTAATCTGCCATTCTTTTCCATGTGGGCCTACATGACCCACTGCAATAGGCTTGACTCTCAGCTGCCCTCTGAAATGGGTGAGCAAATCACTTATTTCAAGGGCAATTGGAGGTGAGCAATAAATTACAGCTTTGCTGGTGACATCCGTGTCTCACGAAACACAAATGAATATTATATTTTCACATTTAATTGGCACAAATGCAGTTGTTGCGTAAATGATACAAAGCCAGAGCCTCAGGTAGGAAGTGTGGGGAACAGCCCCCAACTATTGAAGGTAAGTGTAGGACTGATACAGCACCTTTCACAGAGACCTCATCTGTCACCTGAACCATACTCCGGAGGAGAAAGTGAGGCCTGCAGATGCTGGAGATCAGAGTCGAGAGTGTGGTGCTGGAAAAGCACAGCAGGTCAGGCAGCATCCGAGGAACAGGAGAGATGACTTTTCGGGCAGAAGCCCTTCCTCAGGAATTCTGATGAAGGGCTTATGCCTGAAATGTCAATGCTCCTGCTCCTTGGATGCTGCCTGGACGGCTGTGTTTTTCCATAAATCATACTCCAGCCACTATTTCCAAAAGTAGCGTGGAGCTCTCCGTGGTTCATGTGCCTAAGACACAGTCCCTTAATTCAGCATCGGTACAAGCAACAGACGATCTGGTCATTGTCTTAGTGCTGTTGTGGGATCTTACTGTCCGGTCATTGGCTGTCACACCTCTCCACAATCACACCTGTGACAATGCATCAATACAGTTCCACTGGCTGTAAAGGCCTTCAGATGCTACATAAATGCAATTGTGCAACATTCAAACTGGAAAACATCAATTATTCCCCTTCACACCTGCTTGTGACAGCAACATCCGTCGCCATGCAAACTCTCAGACTTGCTCAAACTATAATGGTTCCGCTTTATTGCGATCCCGGTTACAAAGATGATGAAGGGTAATTTTTTAAAAAATTTGGTTTGAGCAGAAATAATTTGCATCTGTACTCGGTATAAAAAAATTGCAGAGTTTTGAAACTTAAGAAAAAGCACCTTCTAGTAAGCACCTGTGATTGAATTCTTGTTTGTGGGCACGGTTTCTGAGTGAATCAGTCCAGCTGTTGGGCCTGTCACAGAGAGAATTGCTGACGCACTGATTTGCAATATCCATCTACATCCATTCACATGTCATTTAGCTGTCATTTAGCTTCAGGGAATTTTATAGTTGAGACACAGCACAATAGCATGTCTAGTCAGATCTTCCTGGTTACTACTGAATTAAATAAAGTCAATGCAAGGATTAAGACAATTATACTAACATTAAAAGCTGATTTTGTTTTGTTGATCTTAGTGAATTGTTGAAACAGGTTTGCAAGAATGATACCAAAACAAACAGGGACAACTCTCAGTAAAAACTAAACAACTTGGGCTTCTGCTCTCTAATAAGATGCTTCTGAAGAAAACTATTGGAAGTAATTAAAAATGAGAAGGGATCTGATTTGTTCATTGGACATGGGCATCTCTAGTTGGGCCAACAGTCATTGTCCATCTCTAAGTGTCCTGGAGACAGTGGTGGGTAAGCCTCCTCCCTGAATGGCTGCAGTTCTTGGGATTTAATTTCACCCCCAGGGAGTCCCACGAATTTGACTGATGGACCGTCCAAAACCAGGAGCCGTAAATATGTGATAGTCACTAATAAATACAACATGGAGTTTGGGAGATAGCTGGAGAGTGGTGAGAGTCTGAAATTGTTACTGCAGCATTATTGAGGGGAATTGTATTGATAAATCCAATGGAGAAGCTGAATAAACACATGTAAGAGAAAGAAACAGATGGATATGCTGAAAGGGAGAGATGAAGTAGGATAGGAAGAGGCTTGATAATTGGGCTGAATGGCCTGATGCCCTGCTATAAATCCTCAGTTATTCTATGTGCTAACTGAAATCTGCTAGTCAGCTCATCCACATTGTTCAATGTCACTTATAACTCCAAATCCGGTCTGTTGCAGGAACTTGTGAATTTCCTTTTTAAATCTCCCCCCTCACCACTTAAATCCTGATCAAACGCTGAGACTGTCCAACATCAGTCACCTTTCTGTTCAAAGATGTCATTTAAATGGCTCATATAGGAAAAGGGCAGAGAGTGTGGCATTAACTGGAAGAGTGTTTTCGATATAATGGGCTGCAGGACTCCGTACAGGAGAAAACAATGACTGCAGATGCTGAAAACCAAATACTGGATTAGTGGTGCTGGAAGAGCACAGCAGTTCAGGCAGCATCCAACGAGCAGCGAATTGGATGCTGCCTGAACTGCTGTGCTCTTCCAGCACCACTAATCCGTACAGGAGAGGCTGCTGATTCCAGATTCTATCTGAATTGCCAGCTCGGTTTCCTTCATTACAGCCTGTGCCCTCTGGCTATCCAATTCTGTGTGAGTCCTTTCCTGTGTGTACTCTAATCAGACTTGTGTTTCTTTAACATTCAATACCTCAAAGAAAATAATGTTTCCCAGCATCAAAGGATGCAATCAAGCATTTGTTATGTAAATGTTGTGCAATCTATTGCAGAGAAAAGGTTATTCAGCACTGGTCTGTGCTGATCTTTGTGCTCCACATAATTCCTGCTTTATCCCAGCGCATCTCACTCTGTCAATGTAACCTTCTGTTCCTTCCTTCCTTGTGTTCATCTAGGTTTGGCTCAAGAGTAACTATACTTTTAACTTTGATGATTCAAGTGCTAGTGAATTCCATTTTTGGTGTAAAGTCATATCTCCTGCTGTTCCCATTTGATTTATTAGTCTCTATCTTATTTTGACGACCCTTAACTTTGATCTTCCCATCAAGTGAAAATATCTTCTCTATATCTAGCCTAACGTCCCTTTTCAGAATCGTAAAGATCTCAATCAGGTCACTTCTCATAATTTATCTGTTTAAATTAACCCTAATTATTAATTTTCTGAGCTTCCTGGTCTAGGCCCAAGTAAGGGGAGCACTGCTTTTACTATGAATATGGAAAAGAAAGCAAAGCAATTGATTTGTTTATTTATCTCTTTGAGTCCTTGTCAATGTTGATGGTGTGTAAACGGGTTGTTGAGTTTAGCAGGGTGACTAGACAGCCTCAGGCAGTTTGGGGATTTTTCTGAAGTTGTGAAAGGAGTCACGTAAGAGCAAGATCTTTCTTTCAGATATTTCCCAATTTCCACTTCTTATAAAAGCCTTTTATTATCCAACATGCATAGATATTTACACAAAAGCCAAAAGTACTGGAGAAACTCAGCAGGTCTGACAACATCTGTGGACAGAGAAACAGAGTTAATGTTTTGAATCAAGTGACCCTTCTTCAAAACTGGACTCAGAATATTAGCTCTGTTTCTCTTTTTACAGATGCTGCAAGACCTGCTGAGTTTCTCCAGCATTCTGTGTTTTTTTCCAATTTCCAGTATCTGGAGTATTTTGCTTTAATTATAGATATTTTGTAATTTCCCTTTCTTTCTTAAGTCTTCGTGAAATTCTTTCGGTTTTTCTGTTTAAAGATTGATGGATAAATGCAAGTTGTTCTAACTGTGAATGCCACAATCAAATTTACTCATCCCAAACGTTAAGCAACTTAGATTTGGGATTTACGCCACACAGAGGGCTATAGGACTGTTTTCAAGTCAAACGAACTCAGAAATTTCTGGAGAAATTCAGCAGGCCTGGCATCGTGCGTGAAGGGAGAAACAGGATTATATGGCTCAAAAGGTAGTGAAGGAGAGTCACACCAGACTCGAAACGTTAACTCTATTTCTGATGCTGCCAGACCTGCTGAGCTTCTCCAGCACTCTGTGTTTGCCAGTATCTGCAGTAATTAGTCTTTACTTGCAGGAATATTCAGTTCCTTCCTGGATACTTTCAGGGATGTGAGACACTGTTTTCTGCTTTTAGAAATGACCAATAGTTATTTAAGCTCAAATATTCAAAAGCACTTTAGAAGGAATTTGTGTACCTTTGAACATGTCATTGTTATAATGCAGGCAACACAGCAAATAAATTGCACGTAGCAAGCTCCCAGACACAACAACATAATAACAACCAAGATAATGACGTTTCTTTAGTTGTCCGTTTAAGGGTAAAAATTGGACAGGTTACCTGGAGAATTTCCCTGCTCTTTTTAAATCTTCTGTGCCCACTGTATGGGGCAAACACGGATCTTGGTTCATCATTTCATCTGCAAGATGGCATGGTTGACACTGAACACTGCAGTGGGGGTATCAGCATTAGTACTGTGCTCAGAGTTTTTGGAGTGGGACTTGAAACCTCCATCTGATTCAGATGGGAGAGTGTGACCTATTGAGACATGTCACCCTTTCCAAGGCTGTGCCCATGCTCCAGCCTTAGCATTGATCCAGCTTCACACCAACTCCAATACAAACCATCTGATCTGTGTAGCAGAATGAGAACTTGCCTCACTACACCATGGGTTCAAGTTGCAAGACTTCCCAGCACATGCGGGCGTTGGAGATGTTTGGTGACCACATTTCTATCCTAAATCTTGAACTTCAAAAGGCTACAGATGCTGGAAATATCAATTGCTTCCTTCCCCACAAATGATGATGGACCTGCTGAGTGTTTCCATTAATCTCTGTTTATTAACATGTTTAATTTCACGTCCTGATACGTGAGATTAGCTTTACTGAATATGTACATTATCCTCTGAGATATCCTGTGATATGACTGTGACCTGTGATTTGAAACCTGTACTAGAAGGTTGGAATAAGAGCAGTTCTGGGCAGAAATGTCCACTGCTAGATCATCAGATTGTTAATAAATGTCATTTAAAGAAACACTTTGAGGTTAGATCCAAGCAAGTCCAAAGTGCACTGTAAGATCATAAGTAACAGGAACGGGAAATAGGCTGTTTGACCTCTCGAGAATGCTGCAACATTCAGTAGGATCATGGCTGATCTGAAATTCCTCATGTCTGGATTAGAGTGGTGCTGGAAAAGCACAGCAGGTCTGGCAGCATCCGAGGAGCAGGAAAATCAATGTTTCGGGCAAAAGCCCTGCTGTGCTTTTCCAGCACCACTCTAATCTAGACTCTGGTTTCCAGCATCTGCAGTCCTCACTTTTGCCTAGCTGAAATTCCTTATGTTTACTTCCCTGCCTTTTCTCCATAATTTTGATTCCCCAACTGATCAAGAATCTATCTATCTATCTCAGTCTTAGAACATAGAACATAGAACATAGAACATAGAACAATAGAGCACAGAACAGGCCCTTCGGCCCACGATGTTGTACTGAACATTTGTCCTAGCTGAAGCACCTATCCATGTACCTATCCAATTGCCGCTTAAAGGTCACCAATGATTCTGACTCTGCCACTCCTACAGGCAGCGCATTCCATGCCCCCACCACTCTCTGCGTAAAGAACCTACCCCTGACATTCCCCCTATACCTTCCACCCTTCACCTTAAATTTACGTCCCCTTGTAAACTCTGATGTACCCAGGGAATAAGTCTCTGACTGTCTACTCTATCTATTCCCCTGATCATCTTATAAACCTCTATCAAGTCACCCCTCATCCTTCGCCGTTCCAATGAGAAAAGGCCTAGCACTCTCAACCTATCCTCGTACGACCTACTCTCCATTCCAGGCAACATCCTGGTAAATCTCCGCTGCACCCTCTCCAAAGCTTCCACATCTTTCCTAAAGTGAGGCGACCAGAACTGCACACAGTACTCCAAATGTGGCCTTACCAAGGTCCTGTACAGCTGCAACATCACCTCACGACTCTTGAATTTAATCCGTCTGCTAATGAACGCTAATACACCATAGGCCTTCTTACAAACTCTATCCACCTGAGTGGCAACTTTCAAAGAGCTATGAACATAGATCCCAAGATCCCTCTGCTCCTCCACCTTACTAAGAACCCTACCATTAACCCTGTATTCCGCATTCTTATTTGTCCTTCCAAAATGGACAACCTCACACTTGACAGGGTTGAACTCCATCTGCCACTCCTCAGCCCAGCTCTGCATCATATCTAAGTCCCTTTGCAGCTGACAACAGTCCTCCTCACTATCCACAACTCCACCAATCTTCGTATCGTCTGCAAATTTACTGACCAACCCTTCGACTCCCTCTTCCAAATCATTAATAAAAATTACAAACATCAGAGGACCCAGAACTGATCCCTGCGGATCTCCACTTGTAACTGGGCTCAGGCTGAATATTGGAAAAACAATGACTGTAGATGCTGGAAACCAGATTCTGGATTAGTGGTGCTGGAAGAGCACAGCAGTTCAGGCAGCATCCAAATAGCTTCGAAATCGACGTTTCGGGCACAAACATTCCTGATGAAGGGCTTTTGCCCAAATGTCGATTTCGAAGCTACCTGGATGCTGCCTGAACTGCTGTGCTCTTCCAGCACCACTAATCCAGAATCAGGCTGAATATTTACCATCTACCACCACTCTCTGCCTTCGACCGGTTAGCCAGTTCTCTATCCAACTGGCCAAATTTCCCACTATCCCATGCCTCCTGACTTTCCGCATAAACCTACCATGGGGAACCTTATCAAATGCCTTACTAAAATCTATGTACACTACATCCACTGCTCTACCCTCATCCACATGCTTGGTCACCTCCTCAAAGAATTCAATAAGACTTGTAAGGTAAGACCTACCCCTCACAAATCCGTGCTGGCTGTCCCTAATCAAGCAGTGTCTTTCCAGATACTCATAAATCCTATCCATCAGTACCCTTTCCATTACTTTGCCTACCACTGAAGTAAGACTAACTGGCCTGTAATTCCCAGGGTTATCTCTATTCCCTTTTTTGAACAGGGGCACAACATTCGCCATTCTCCAGTCCCCTGGTACCACCCCTGTTGACAGTGAAGACGAAAAGATCATTGCCAACAGCTCTGCAATTTCCTCTCTTGCTTCCCACATAATCCTAGGATATATCCCGTCAGGCCCGGGGGACTTGTCTATCCTCAAGTTTTTCAAAATGCCCAACACATCTTCCTTCCTAACAAGTATCTCTTCTAGCTTACCAGTCCGTTTCATACTCTCCTCTTCAACAATACGGTCCCTCTCATTTGTAAATACTGAAGAAAAGTACTCATTCAAGACCTCTCCTACCTCTTCCGACTCAATACACAGTCTCCCACTACTGTCGTTGATCGGACCTACCCTCGTTCTCGTCATTCTCATGTTTCTCACATACGCATAAAAGGCCTTGGGATTATCCTTGATCCTACCCGCCAAAGATTTTTCATGTCCCCTCTTAGCTCTCCTAATCCCTTTCTTCAGCTCCCTTCTGGCTATCCTGTATCCCTCCAATGCTCTGTCTGAACCTTGTTTCCTCAATCTTATGTAAGCCTCCTGCTTCCTCTTTACTAGACATTCAACCTCCCTCGTCAACCAAGGTTCCCTCACATGACCATCTCTTTCCTGCCTGACAGGTACATACATATCAAGGACACGTCATATCTGTTCCTTGAAAAAGTTCCACATTTCAACGACATCCTTCCCTGACAGCCTATGCTCCCAATTTATGCTCCTCAGATCCTGTCTTGCAGCATCGTATTTACCCTTCCCCCAATTGTAAAACCTACCCTGTTGCATGCATCTATCTCTCTCCATAACCAAGGTGAAAGTCACAGAATTGTGGTCACCATCACCAAAATGCTCACCCACTAACAAGCCCATCACTTGTCCCGGTTCGTTACCAAGTATCAAATCCAATATAGCCTCCCCTCTGGTTGGACAATCTACACACTGAGTTAGAAAAGCTTCCTGGACACACTGCACAAACACTTGATTTAAAGAGCTTCCAATCAATATTTGGGAAGTTGAAATCGCCCATGTGGCTTCTGCACCTTTCCAAAATATAAGGACTCTGCACTCCCCGAACCCATTCCCCTCTTCCCCACCTCCAGCTCTCTATGACAAGGAGTTCCAAAGACTCACAACCCTCAGAGAAGAAATCCCTACTCATCTCCATCTGAAATTGGTGCTCCTTTATTCTGAGACTGTGCCCTCTAGGCCTAGACTCTCCCATGAGGGGGAACATCATTTCAGCATTGATCCTGTCAAGCTCCTTAAGAATCCGATATACAGGTATTACTAACATGCTAATTGGCAATATTAATGTCATTTTCCCTTTGGTGTGTCAGTCAGTAACTATGCAGAGAATCTTTATTTATGAACGCTGCTTTCTAATTAACATTCCACTGATTCCTCCTTTGTTATTTTTGTTAAGCATCTGGCTTCCACACTCTCCTTTCTTTACAGTTCCAGTCAAAACTGTTGTTCACCTCTCATTTTCCATTCTGAGAAAGGGCCCAGCCGACATTCTTGCTCCACGTGTTCTCTCCACAGACTCTGACAAACCGGCTGAATGTTTCTAGTAGTTCCTGTTTTCAGTTTCAAACAATTGGAGGGCTGCAACTAGTCTTTGTCATCACGTAACAAACAGGAGGTAGAAACAGTGGAGAAGGCAAAGAAAGTTTGACTAGAATGATAGCAGAACTTCCATGGGGAGCAAACAGGGCTGGGTCCCTTTCCCCGTGATGTGGGTGGGTTGGGGGGTTTCTGACTGAGATTATGGAAGGATTTGATAGGGTAATGTTGGAGACCAGGTGTCTTGTGGGTGACACAATAACAAGGGGATTTTGATGAAAGATTGTCACTAATAAATCCAATCAGGAACTCAGGCGAAAAGTCTTTGGCCCAGAAGCTGGGAAAAATGTGGAACTGGATACCACATGTGGTAGTTGAGGTGAACAGTGCAGATATATTTAAGAGGAAGCTGGATAAACACATAAGTATAGGCCACTTTTGAAATAGTGTGTGCAATCTGGTCTCCCTCCAATTGGAAGGGTTCAGAAAAGATTTACAAGTATATTGCCAGGGATGAAGGATTTGAGCTATAGGGAGAGGCAGAATACTCTGGGGCTGTTTTCCCTGGAGCGTCAGAGGCTGAGGGGTGACCTTATAGAGGTTTATAAAGTCATGAGGGGCATGGATAGGGTAACTAGACAAGGTCTTTTCCCTGGGGTGGGGGAGTCCAGAACTAAAGGGCATAGGTTTAGGGTGAGAGGGGAAAAATTTAAAAGGAACCTAAGGGGCAACTTTTTCACACAGAGGGTGATGTGTGTATGGAATGAGCTGCCAGAGGATGTGGTGGCGGCTGGTAAAATTACAACATTTAAAAGACATCTAGATGGGTATATGAATAGGAAGGGTTTAGAGGGATATGGGCCAAGTGCTGGCAAATGGGACTAGATTAGGTTAGAATATCTGGTCAGCGTGGATGAGTTGGAGTGAAGTGCTGTGTATTTTTATGACCATGACTCTATGAGGGAGAAAGGAACAGAAGAAGAATATGCTGATTAAGTGAAACAACAAAGGTTGGGAGAAGACTCGTCTGAAGCATAAACACCAATATGTTGGGCTGAGTGGCCTGTTACCCTGCTATACATTCCACACAATAACTTGAAATCAACCTGACACTTTACATATAAGTACAGTTCTAACCAACATTAGCTCAAAACAAATCACTTTGGGAGTGCATTTGTGTTCACTCAATAGGTGACACATCACATTCTGAATTAGCATATTTTCCCAGTTACAGGGGAAGCAGAGTGGGTCCAGATTTCAGCAGTTTTGTGTCCCTCTGCGTTCAACAGTGGGATAAAATGAACAGTTTGGAGCCAATTATCTGTTCAGAATTGGAATCCATCATTGAAACTTTACAGGATTCTTGTGGTGGAGTAATAGTGCCAGGAGACTCAGCTTCAAGTCCCACCTATTCCAGAGGTGTGCTATAGTATCTTTGAACAGGTTTACACGAAAATAAAACACAGGGTCCCTGCAATAATAGAATTTTGACACCTATTATTGAGGTCTGGGAGAATGTGAGGACCACAGATGCTAGAGATCACTGTCAAAGTGTGGCGCTGGAAAAGCACAGCCGGTCAGGCAGCATCCGAGGAGCAGGAGAGTCAACGTTTTGAGCATAAGCTCTCCTATCACTGAGGCATTGCTGTTGCCAAGAAGGGAGCAATGAATTCACCCCAAAACGGAGAATTTCACTGAAGACGTCCTACCAGACTTGAAACAATTCTATTTCTCTCTCCACACATGCTGTTAGACCTGCTGAGTTTCTCCAGCATTCTGTGTCCTCCTTTCAGATGTCCAGCTCCTGCCACATTTTGCTTTAATTGACACAATAACAGTTTATGTCTAATCCCTCAGAGTTTTATGTTCTCCTTAATGAAATGGGCAAACCATTGGCAATTCGAATTCGCCAATGATTGGGACAGACTGATTCAGGAAAGAGAGAGAGAGGGTGTCACATATTTCCTTTTGGGAATGAACGAGAGATCTTGCACTTTTAAAGACTAGACCACAGGCCTGATGGTGACACGTTGATAGATTGAGAGAAATGATAGATGGTTTGCGTACTCTAACCGGTGGGGAGTCCACTGGACAGAGCACAATGCTACCTGGGTGCTGTCAGAAAGGTTAATGTAGGAGACACCAGACTGACCAGGAATGCTGATTACATCTGTCTATTAGAGATGAATTCGTCCTTACTTCACAGAGAAAAATAAACTTTCCCGATTTCCCAATAAGAAGCAATTGACCAGAACATCCTGAAACTGACACGGCAGCAGAAAAAGGCACTTTATAAACTGACACTTTTCAAGGAGAAAATTGCACTTAATTACAACATGGAATGTATCCTCCGCCCCTAACATAGATACAGCAGAGTTTGTATTTGTAATGCTGTATAAGAAAACACAAGATTTGTAAAGCAGAAGGGAGCTCTCGACTCACTCAAGTTCAGATAGTTCATCCTCCCGGTCGTCGGCTCGGCCTCTGGAAAGCTGCACATTCACTGAGCTGTCCATCTCCCTCATGGAGAGCTCTGTCCCATCAGTCAGGTCCCTCTCCTCTCTCTCTCTCTCTCTCTGACCGAGCCTTTCACAGCCAGCGCTAGATTCCTCACACAAACCCTCCCCTCTCCAAGCAGGGCAAGTTACAGGAACTTTCAAGCGGCTCCTCCCACCCACCTCCACTGATTGGGTTCTGCTGCACCCTGGGACCTGTAGTAAGCAATGCAACTGATGAGGAAGTGGTACACAGGAGAAAGGAAGATCCCCCTTCTCCGTCTTTATTAACAAGCTGGTCTCCCAGACAGGGAGTTCATCAGGAGATATTCATTCCACCAGACTGCCCCTTTACCCACTCTTTTTCTGTCCAACCCTTTGTTCCCTGTCCCCCCTCTCCCTGGGCTCCTTCATCCACCCCACCTTCTGCATGTACACCCAACCTATTCCGGGCTACAGTCAGTTCTGAGGAAGGGTCTCTGGACCCGAAACGTCTTGCAAAATGTCCCGATTACAGAGGAGGAAGTGCTGGATGTCTTGGGACGGTTAAAGGTGGATAGATCCCCAAGACCTGATCAGGTGTACCCGAGAAGTGATTGCTGGGCCTCTTGCTGAGATATTTGTATCATCGATAGTCACAGGTGAGGTGCCGGAAGACCCTGGAGGTTGGCAAATGTGGTGCCACTGTTTAAGAAGGGTGGTAAATACAAGCCAGGGAACTATAGACCGGTGAGCCTGACCTCGGTGGTGGGCAAATTGTTTGAGGGAATCCTGAGGGACAGGATGTACATGTATTTGGAAAGGCAAGGACTGATTCGGGACAGTCAACATGGCTTTGTGCGGAGGAAATCATGTCTCACAAACTTGATTGAGTTTTTTGAAGAAGTAACAAAGAGGATTGGTGAGGGCAGAGCAGTAGATATGATCTATATGGACTTCAGTAAGGCGTTCAACAAGGTTCCCCATGGGAGACTGATTAGCAAGGTTAGATCTCACGGAATACAGGGAGAACTAGCCATTTGGATATAGAACTGGCTGAAAGGTAGAAGACAGAAGGTGGGGGGGGGAGGGTTGTTTTTCAGACTGGAGGCCTGTGACCAGTGGAGTGCCACAAGGATCGGTGCTGGGCCCTCTACTTTTTGTCATTTACATAAATGATTTAGATGCGAGCATAAGAGGTACAGTTAGTAAGTTTGCAGATGACACCAAAATCGGAGGTGTAGTGGACAGTGAAGAGGATTACCTCAGATTGCAACAGGATCTGGACCAGATGGGCCAATGGGCTGAGAAGTGGCAGATGGAGTTTAATTCAGATAAATGCGAGGTGCTGCATTTTGGGAAAGCAAATCTTAGCAGGACTTATATACTTAATGGTAAGGTCGGAGGGAGTGTTGCTGAACAAAGAGACCTTGCAGTACAGGTTCATAGCTCCTTGAAAGTGGAGTTGCAGGTAGATGGGATAGTGAAGAAGGCGTTTGGTATGCTTTCCTTTATTGGTCAGAGTATTGAGTAGAGGAGTTGGGAAGTCATGTTGCGGCTGTACAGGACATTGGTTAGGCCACTGTTGGAATATTGCATGCAATTCTGGTCTCCTTCCTATCGGAAAGATGTTGTGAAACTTGAAAGAGTTCAGAAAAGACTTACAAGGATGTTGCCAGGGTTGGAGGATCTGAGCTACAGGGAGAGGCTGACAGGCTTGGGCTGTTTTCCCTGGAGCGTCGGAGGCTGAGGGATGACCTTATAGAGGTTTACAAAATTATGAGGGGCATGGATAGGATAAATAGACAAAGTCTTTTCCCTGGGGTCGGGGAGTCCAGAACTCGAGGGCATAGGTTTAGGGTGAGAGGGGAAAGATATAAAAGAGACCTAAGGGGCAACTTTTTCATGCAGAGGGTGGTACGTGTATGGAATGAGCTGCCAGAGGATGTGGTGGAGGCTGGTACAATTGCAACATTTAAGAGGCATTTGGTTGGGTATATGAACAGGCTGCCACTTTCTCCTCCCCTCTGGAATTCAGCTCTTTTGTCCATGTTTGAACCAAGGGTGGAATGAGGTCAGGAGCTGACTGGCCCTGGGGGAACCCAAACTGGGTGTCACTGAGCAGGTTATTGCTGAGCAGGTGCTGCTTGAAAGCACTGTTGCTGACACCATCCATCAAGAGTAGACTGATCGGGCAAAAAATGGCCGTGTTCCTTGTGTGTACAGGACACACCAGGGAAATCTTTCACAGATACCAATGTTATTCTGGAACAACCTGGCTAGGAATGTGTCAAGTTCTGTAGCTGACATTCTCTGAACTATGGTTGGAATGTTGTCAGGGCTCATCACCTTTGTAGTATTCAGTGCCTCAAATCATTTCTTGATATCATGTGGAATGAATTAAATTGTCTGAAGACTGGTATCTGTAATGCTGGGGATCTCTGGAGAAGGCTGAGACGGATCATCCACTCGACAATTCTGGCTGAAGATTGTTGAGAATGCTTCAGCCTTACCTTTTGCACTGATGTGCTGGGCTGTTCCATCGTTAAGAATGGAGATATTTATGGGGTCTCCCTCAGTGAGTTGTTTAATTGTCTGCCATCATTCATGACTGATTTGGAGGAACTGGACATCACTCATGACTGGATGTGGCAGGACTGTGGAGCTCAGATTTGATCGTTGGTTGTGGGATCGTTTGGCGCTGTCTGTCCACCAGTTGCTGAAGTAGGATTCGAACCCATGTCAGCAGTGCATTACCACGGTCTCTGGTTCACAAAATGACCCCATCGTCAACTTCCCCTTGTTTCAGTATTCTAGTATGGGCTTGTCCACAATAAAGTACTTTCTCCCGGTCCAATTATTATGGAATAGTAAATATTTTCAATAGAAGGAAGTCTTTAATAACGGATTGTACAGCATATCCTGTACAACTAAGGTTGTCAATCCTGGTTTGGCATAGTCTTGGAGGTTATAATTATTTTTTCCACGGTATAAGAGTGGTGCAGGCAAAAGGCCAGCACATGTTGTCCATCCCTAATTGCCCTCAGGGAGATAGTGGTGAGCCTTTTGAGCCATTGCAGTCCACTTGGGGCAGGTACGTCCACATTACTGATTACACAGGTCCTTAGTAACCTCCCACTTCCCAGAAAGCTACACCCTTAATTGGGTCCTGATATTCCATTGTTGCAATGGCCCATCTTTCTTTCCCTGTTCAGAAAATGAATGTGCTCTTCAGTAACCAACTGAATAATCCCAATTATAATGCAATCACCTTTTTTCCCACATTCCAAATATTGCTATGATTAATAACCAAACAGGCATAATTGAAAAATTGTTGAAGCCCTGTTTCTAATTGAGCTTGTTTTTATTCAGCTAGGTTTTGCGGACAGCCATGTCCTGGAGGTTAGTCTTTGATCATCAGACAATCCAAGTCAATCCTGGCAGAACACTGTAAATGCTGGAAAACTGAAACAACAGAAAGCGCTGGAGAAACTTGGCAGATCTCGCAACATCCCGGGACTGAGGAATAGAGTTAACATTTTGAGTCCAATATGATTCTTCATCAGAACTTCTAGGTTCTGGATAATCCAAGAAGGCGGACGGGAAAAATTTCTGGCTGTAACAGCTGCTCCTTTTTTGAGGTAACCTTCTTCGCTGTCCACTACACTTCCAATTTTGGTGTCATCAGCAAACTTATTAACTGTACCTCTTATGCCCCCATCCAAATCATTTAGATTACTTACAGTGTGGAAACAGGCCCTTCGGCCCAACAAGTCCACATCGACCCGCCGAAGCGCAACCCACCCATACCCCTACATTTACCCTTTTACCTAACACTACGGGCAATTTAGCATGGCCAATTCACCTGACCTGCACATCTTTGGACTGTGGGAGGAAACCCACGCAGACACGGGGAGAATGTGCAAACTCCACACAGTCAGTCGCCTGAGTCGGGAATTGAACCCAGGTCTCTGGTGCTGTGAGGCAGCAGTGCTAACCACTGTGCCACCGTGCCGCCATTTATATGAATGATGAAAAGTCATGGACCCAGCAATGATCCTTGTGGCATTCCACTGGTCACAGGCCTCCAGTCTGAAAAACAACCCTCCACCAACACCCTCTGTATTCTACCTTTGAACCAGTTGTGTATTCAAATGGCTAGTTCTCCTTGTATTTTATGTGATCTAACCTTGCTAACCAGTCTCCCATAGGGAACCTTGTCGAACGCCTTACTGAAGTCCATATAGATCACATCTACCATTCTGCCCTCATCATTCCTCTACAAAACACTGCTTCAGGTTAAATTAATACTTATGGCTTATATTTTAAGTTTAATCATGAGACGTAGCTCAATAAAACCTATAATCAAGAAAGAACCCACTCTACTCACTACTGCAGACTTATTTTAAGGCCACGCTTGAAATCCACTTTCCAGCTTCTGTGCTGTGACCTTTCCCAAATAGGTTCCTCCAAGATCAGTTGTGAATTTCATTGTTTTTTTAATTTTCCCAGGCACACTCTGATGTCCAGCGATACATGAATTCAACAGCAAAGGCAGTAATTGCTAACTCTGTCAGTTAGCAGTGTGGGTTCTTTCTCTTTCTCTCTCTCTGTCTCTCTCTCTCTCTCTCTCCTGCACTGACCTCACCATGTGTTTCTTTTGTCTGTTCTTCTCTCTTTTAAATCTGCTATTGTTTTGACTTTTCTTTTCTGCAAAGTTCCAAAACAATGCAACAGAATATAAAACAGTCATTGCTGCTCCTGGAATTTGGGGAAATCACCTCCAACACCTCCAGATTACAATGAGATCTTGATCAGATGGGCCAATGGGCTGAGAAGTGGCAGATGGAGTTTAATTTAAATAAATGTGAGGTGTTGCATTTTGGGAAAGCAAATCTTAGCAGGACTTATACACTTAATGGTAAGGTCCTATGTAGTGTGGCTGAACAAAGAGACCTTGGAGTGCAAGTTCATAGCTCCTTGAAAGTGGAGTTGCAGGTAGATAGGATAGTGAAGAAGGTGTTTGGTATGCTTTCCTTGATTGGTCAGAGTATTGAGTACAGGAGTTGGGAGGTCATGTTGCAGCTGTACAAGACATTGGTTAGGCCACTGTTGGAAGATTTACAAGGATGTTGCCAGGGTTGGAAGGTTTGAGCTATAGGGTGAGGTTGAACAGGCTAGGGCAGTTTTCCCTGGATCATCGGAGGCTGTGGGGTGACCTTATAGAAGTTTATAAAATCATGAGGGGCATGGATAGGATAATTAGACAAAGTCTTTTCCCTGGAGTGGGGGAGTCAAAACTAGAGGGCATAGGTTTGGGGTGAAAGGGGAAAGACATAAAAGAGCCCTAAGAGGTAACTTTTTTCACTCAGAGGGTGGTATGTATAAGAAATGAGCTGCCAGAGGAAATGGTGGAGGCTGGTACAATTGCAACATTTAAAAGGCATCTGGATGAGTATATGGATAGAAAGGTTTGGAGGGATCTGGGCTGGGCGCTGGCAGGTGGGACTAAATTGTGTTGGGGCATCTGATCGGCATGGACGGGTTGGACTGAAGGGTATGTTTTAGATTAGATTAGATTACTTACAGTGTGGAAACAGGCCCTTCGGCCCAACAAGTCCACACCGCCCCGCCGAAGCGCAACCCACCCATACCCCTACATCTACCCCTTACCTAACACTATGGGCAATTTAGCGTGGCCAATTCACCTGACCTGCACATCTTTGGACTGTGGGAGGAAACCAGAGCACCTGGAGGAAACCCACACAGACACAGGGAGAATGTGCAAACTCCACACAGTCAGTCGCCTGAGGCGGGAATTGAACCCGGGTCTCTAGCGCTGTGAGGCAACAGTGCTGTAAATCTCTATGACTCTATAAATGGTGCAGGTCAACCCTGAATGTTTGATAACCCCTAAAGCAGACAAATGTGGATATAGAATCATTATCTGCAGAAATGAAAGGTTCAGTGGGCATTTAAGAAACTCTGCAAGACTGAAGCAAACATGTAATATTCTGGCAACATTCTCTCCTATGAGAAATGTTGGAACAGTAGCCAAGGTTTAATAAGTAATGGTAGGCATTGATTTCTGAAACCTTACACAGTTTTCCATCAGTACCAACCATTACATATTAAACAGTTGGAAGGAGAAGCTTGTCCTTGGTAACTTCCTGAACTTCTTTTATCTCCACCAGTACATGGAAGCAAAACTAAAATTGTTGTAAATCCAAGAAGCAGAGATTCAGTGCAAGTGTAGTGCCAGAGTCGGAGCATCCTAGGGTACAAGACTTACATTAACTTAGTTCAAATTAATGACCCTGGATATATTTTAATTAATGAAAATCATTTGGTGTTAAGTGCGTTCCTATGTTGTGTAACTTATAATTTGTTTTTTTATTTCAATGATTTCAATCAATAATTATCGTTTTCTAATTAACTGCCTTTGTGAGGATGGCGGAGAAAAGCATTCCTAGCATTGCCCTCTGGGAAGGGCACTGCCTGTCACTGGCCACACGGGGAGTTTCTTTTCTTCCTGGTGGTGGGATATAAATAAAGATTTACATACTTGTTTTTTTACTGTGTCCGACACCTGCGCACAAACAACATGGGTGCTGGGGAACAAAAAATAAGAAAATAAGAACAAAGGAAAGCATTCCTGAGGAGTTTCTGTTCAACAAGGCTGCAAGGGCCTGAAGACCAGTATGTCACCTCAAGCTCCACTTGTTGGATGCTTGTAGACACAACATGAAGGCCCTAAACATTGAGCCATACCTTTGGGAGATTAGGCAGAGGGAGAGGAGGATGTCTCCTCCAAGCTGGTCTGGGACACCATGACAAGCTATAGCTGTAGCAGCTTAAACACAGGCCTCACCATCAGAATCAAAAGCCCACACAATACCCAAGACCACCTCAAACCCAGCATTTTGGGCATTTCCTACTTCGAATGGATCAGTCTCTCCATCAGCAAACTGCACCAAATGAAGCTGCTGCAACACCCCTGCAGGTTTACTGTGGGTCTGTCCTCTCAGGCAGATGGAAAGATGTCAACAATTAATGGGGAGGAAGTTATTTTATTTGAACAAGTAGAAATTTAGCAAATGCATGGCAGCCACTTTATAGAATGATTTTCCACAATCCACATTGTATTCACATTGATGAGATGGAAAAATGCAATTGACTTGGCATTTGCTTTCAGTCACAAAGGAACAATGCTCACTCTTCGCTTCCAGCGAAGTGGACCAACTAGGCACATCGTTAAAGATATGGACAAATCATCCAATCTGATAAAAACTGAAAGAACTGCGGATGCTGTCAATCAGAAACAAAAATTGAAATTGCTGGAAAATCTCAGGTCTGGCAGCATTTGTGGAGAGAGATCTGAGTTAACGTTTCAGGTCAAGTGACCTTTCCTCAGAACTCCAACACGATGCCACCACTAAACACATCTTCCCTTCCCTCCCCCTGTCTGCAGAGATTGTTCCCTCCAGGACAACCTAGTCCACTCCTCCATCACACCTAACACCTCTCCCATCACACCCAGCACCTTCCCATCACACCCGGCACTTTCCCATCACACCTAACACCTCTCCCATCACACACGGCGCCTTCCCATCACACCTAACACCTCTCCCATCACACCCAGCACCTTCCCATCACACCTAACACCTCTCCCATCACACCCAGCACCTTCCCATCACACCTAACACCTCTCCCATCACACCCAGCACCTTCCCATCACACCTAACACCTCTCCCATCACACCCAGCACCTTCCCATCACACCTAAGACCTCTCCCATCACACCTAACACCTCTCCCATCACACACGGCACCTTCCCATGCAATCGCAGAAGGTGCAACACCTGCCCCTTTACCTCTTCCATGCTCACCATCCAAGGCCCCAGACACTTATTTCAGATTAAGCAGTGTTTCACTTGTACCTCTTTCAATTTGGTCTATTGCATTTGTTGCTCCCAATCTGGTCTCCTCTATATCAGAAGTACAAAATGCTGACTGGGTGATTGCTTTGCTGAGCACCTTCGGTCTGTATGCAATCAGGTCCCGGACCTTCCCATGGCTTGCCACTTCAACACACAATCCTGCTCCCATACCCACATGTCTGTCCTTGGCCTGCTGCAATGTTCCAGTGAAGCTCAACGCAAACTGGAGGAACAGCATCTCATCTTCCGACTAGGCACGTTACAGCTTGCCGGTCTCAACATTGAATTCAACAACTTCAGATAATTTTATTTCATTTATTTTATTTTTAAAATTTTTTTTTTCACTGTTCTGTACCTCTTATTTCTTCCTCTCTTTCTCTCGCTCCCCACTCTCTCTTCACCCTTTTCCTCTCCTCTTCCCCCTTTGCTACCCTCTCCCCTGTTTTCCATTTTTCCTCTGCTTCACCCATCCCCCACATATGTTGTCACATAGCACTGGTTTCAGCCTTGGTCATTCACAGCTCCTAATCTCCCTATAATCTCTCCATGTACTGTCATTATCACCTCTTTATTGCTACCTTTGCTTCTGGAGCCATGACTCACCTTCTCTCAGCCTAGTATAAATACCTCCCTATTTCTCCCCTTTTTTTTTTAGCTTTGACAAAGGGTCAGTTAGACTTGAAACATCAGCTCTTTTCTTTCCTTACAGATGCTTCCAGACCTGCTGAGATTTCCCAGCATTTTCTCTTTTGGTCTCCTTAGAACTCAGTGTCAGAACTGAGTTTTCCAGCAATTTCAGTTCATCCAATCTGATATTGGCTTCAATGGCACCCTCTACAGGTTCTCTGTGAGCAAGGATTCTTTAACCAGTCATCATCAAGAATCCTTACTAAGACAATCTTCAAACCAGGAAGTAAAACAAAAATGATAAATTACATTAAAATCATGACAGAGACAGCAAAATTGGTTGGGTGTACTGGTGGTATTTAAAAGAGGAAGGTAAAAAAAAATCAAACTGTCTTTAAATACAATCTGGAAAATTGGATAGTGGAGGGAGATGGGCTCAGATTAGTTCACAGGTTGGCACAACATTGAGGGCTGAAAGGCCTGTTCTGTGCTGTATTGTTCTATGTTCTATAATTATTTTCTTCTCTGGGAATGAGATTCAACACGTTTTCATTTTGCCAGGCCAAAAATGTTCGTCAATAGTCATTATCACTTCTTATACCTTTAAAATCCCACGTAATCATAAATAATTCAGCCTCAACTTTTTCAGCATTTTATAGTGCAGAACTGGTGGAAAGGTGCCCTACGTTAATGCTGTTGTGATGATATTAGTGCTGAGTCTGTTGTTGGGATAACTGTAGTGTATCCTGAGAACTGTGCCCTCTTTTCCCTCCTTTAGGTCACTCTTTAGAACCTGCAGGTTTTGCCAAGTTCATGGTCACCTGACCTAGGATTTGCTTCCATGATTTAAAATGTCATAGTTTGGTTTATAATGTTCCCCTGAAGTACCTTGAGATTTTTTTTTACTTTAATGGGACTGTACCAAGAAATTGCTGAGGCTCAAACACATCAGGATATCTTCTTCAAATTCCCAACCCGTTCCCACGCCCCACCTTCTCTAATCCCATAACCAATGGCTGACGGAAATATCATTTCACAAATATTGGAGTTTGAAACATTGACCATCCCCTTTTATTCAAAACAACATATAGTATATGTCATAAACATGAACTCACCAGCATCCTGAGCAGTACAAAAAAGATATGTGTTTAAGACTGACTTAGAGCTAGAAACATTATGATAGTTATTGGCTTAAACCTGAATCTGTAATCATCTTTATCACCATCAATTTACATTTTCTTAACTGCTGATACCACATCCAAAATATGAATATATTAAAAGCCAATTAACTAAAACTAACAAGTGGATATGTCCAATATAAAAGTGACGTATCCATCCAAAGGTGAGGTTTTGAGATCAAAGTCTTGGGCAGAAGTTTAAGCGGCAACTTTTACAGAAGTGCTATAATATTTTTGAGGAATTTGCATTGTTAATGAGGGTTAATTTGCAGCATGTTGTACTGGATTTGTTATCTAGGAATGTCCAGTGATCTTGGTGTGTCGCTATAATACCACCAGGTCAATTCACAAATCGAAGAAGTGTTATGGGACAGGAGGGGGCCATTCAGCCCATCATTTCTGCTTCAGCTCTTCAAAGAGCATCATGACCTAGTGCCATTCTCCTTCTTTCTTCCCAGTCTGGGAGTGTCACAGTTGGGCAGTTGTGCAGTTCAGTCCTGAGCTGGGTATGGGGGATGGGAGAGGGGAGTGGGAAGGCCGGAAGAGGGAGAGTGGTGTAGGAGCATGGGGGTTACATTGACAGATCTCTCTGTTGTGGTGTTGCCTCCTCAGGGTTTAGGCTGTGTGTATTGTCCATTTTACCAGAGGATCTGTTCAAGAAGCTCTGGGACAGGCAAGCCAATTGATGCGAGGGCTTTTCTCAGTGTCTCCTGCCTGCCACCTTTTTATTGGCGAGTATGCAATGGGGAATCCTGGAGAATCAGGGACAAGTGCAGCTGATAGTCAATGAATCTTGAAAAACCAAGGTTGATGCTTACATGAAGCATATGAAATGTTATGACTGACTGAAGCCAAAAGCTCATGGGTCCATTTTTATATCAGGTCAATGTTTATACAGGTATAAATGGTAACGATGGTACTAGAAAGGATGGAGATGTAGGGTAGGTTCAATTACTGTGCATTGATGATCAATCAGGACAAATATGCAAAATGAAGAAATGTCTTCGAAAGATTTGTCACTATGCTATGCCAAATTTTCTACAGCATCCAATTGCCCGCAGGAATCTCTCCCTCAGAACTTCCATACTGCTGTACTTGGGCAGATCCAAGCTCATGTTACAGGTGTGGGCAGCTGGGAAGTATAAATCGGGATCATCCTTTGGGACATAATTGATAGTAATGCAGAGTTTCTCCATTCCACCAACTGGAACCCTCTCACAACCCGTTAGGAAGGCTGAAACAAATAAATATTAACACTGTCAGCAATAACTAATACATTGCACATATTTTCCAAAATGCTGGCCTACCCTGGATCATTTCCTACATTGGATTTTCAGACTCCCCAAAGCATTTTGCAGTCAAGGCAGTAGCTTCTGAATTGCAATCACTGTGTCATGTAGGGAACTAATTTGCACACTGCAAACTCCCACTGATAATGACCAGGTTATTCATTGTAAGGGTGATTTTTGAGGGATAAAACATTGGTCCAAAAAAGGAGGAAATCTCCCTTGCTCTCCTTCAGAATAGTGGCCAAAAAGACAAAATTTTCACTGCTGCTGAAAGGCCAGATCAGGCCTTGTTTTAATATCTCATCAGAAAGTCAGGGCCTCCAACAGTGCAGCACACCAGCTGTGACTTCACTGGGATGCCAAACCTTATGTATAGGCCCCTGGATTGAAGCCTCAACATTCTGACTGAGATGAGACTGTTACTCACTGACCTAAGATGGATGTAGGGGCAAGGGAGGGAAGAAAACAGGACTTGGCAATAGGTCTATGCCAGCAGCACTGGCAGTATGGGCCACCGTGGGTCTGGATTTATGAACAGGATGACAGGGTTTTAATGAGAGGGAAGAAGATATTGCCATATTTCCGAATGTCACAATGTTAACAGATGTAGGTATGAAGTGGTCATAGCTGGTGAATGGAAAAACATTCCGGATCATGGTAGATCTAACTGCACCTTAAATCTACAGCATTCCTCTCTAATCTAAACCCTATCCCACAAGCTAGACCCAGTCTCCCTGATCTGCATCCTTGCTCCAATGCAGGCCCTGTCCCACTATCTCGATTTTCTCTCCCAAATCTAGATCATATCCCCCAAGAATGACACTCCCCTCTCCCAATCAAAAGCCTACCCTGCCAATCTAGAAGCTACCCGATTCTAGGAATTACCCGAATCTAGACCCTACCCCAATCTAGATCCTGACCCTATCCAATCTACCCTGCCACCCACAAATGGATCCTAAACGTTCCCTCCTGATTACTTATCCTCTTTAGATCACTCACTCTTTTGCTGGATACAGTTGTCAGGCCAATCTAGCTGACTATGGCCGGAAGACAGAGAATTGTTTCTCCTGAGTGATTGAATTTGATGGATCCCCCGACAAATCCATTCTGGTCAGCTTTCTTGGCTGTTGATCCTCTCCCCTCTCCCCTCACAGCCCAGGTGTTATCAGAGCTTCTGCAAAACAATGAATTCACTCACCAAGAAAATGCTTCTTTTCTTCCTCTGTCAGTCCATGAAACATTTCCCAAAAATTTGCAATGGATTCATCAGCCTCTGTGTATCCACGGTACTTTGTGTTCTGTCAGTATGTACAGATAAAGAGGAATCATCATTGGGCACAGAACATGGTGTTACAAAATTGTCACACAAAAAAGACTCATCATTCCACAAAACAAAACACGGCTTTAGGTGTCATCAATAACATTTTTGTGTTTGTTTTAATTGGTTCAGGAATACAGGCATCACTGGCTGGGCCAGGATTAATTGCCCATCCTTAATTGCCCAGAGGGCAGTTAAGAGTCAACCACATTGCTGTGGGTCTGGAGTCACATGTAGGTCAGGATGGCAGATTTCCTTCTCCAAAAACACATCAGTGAACCAGATAGGTTTTTCCAACAGTTGCAATGGTTAAATGGTCACGATTAACTTATCTCTTTATTCCTGATTTTTTATTAAATTCAAATGTCACTATTCCACAATCAAACTCTTGTCCCCATGTCACATTAGCCTGGAGTTTCTGGATTAATACTCCAGAGACATTTCTAAAACACCATCACCTCGCCTATTAATATATTAACAAATCCTCTTCGTAGCAGCGTAATCAGAAACAATTTGATACTGAGCTACTTAAGGATATCTAGGGAAGGAACTATAGAACTTAGAGCACAGACAACTGCAGAAATAATCACCAGAGGAAAACTATTGGGAACGTTCAAGAAGGCGGAGTTAAAGATTTGGGGAGTGCTGACAATTTGGAGGTTACAGGAAGGGGCAGTACAGGAATTGGGGTGTCAGGTTTTGGCTAAACAAGACATCAGTGAGGACCCTTTTACAGTACTGCATACAATTCTGGTCGCCCTTCTGTAGGAAGAATATTGTCCAACTTTTAGGATGGTAAAGAAATTTACAAGGATGTTGTTGGAACTGGAGAGTTTGAGTTAGAGAGAGAGAGAGGCTGAATAGACTGGAACCGTTTTCCATGGACCAAAAGTGCTGAGGGGTGACCTTATAGAGGTTAATAAAATCATGAGGGGCATGGATAGGGTAAATAGACAAGGTCTTTTCCAAGGGTAGGGGAGTCCAGAGCTAGAGGATTTAAACTGAGAGGGGAAAGATTTAAACGGGACCCGAGTGCCAATATTTTCCACACGCACAGTGGTCTATGTATGGAATGAATGGTAAGAGAAGTAGAGACGAGTACAATTACAATATTTAAAAGACATTTGGTCAGGTACATGGTTAGGGAAAGGCTTAGAGGGATATGGACCAAATACTGACAAATGGGATAAGTTCAGTTGAGGATACCTGGTCAGCATGGAGGAGTTGGACTGAAGGGTCTGTTCCTGTGCTGTATGACTTGATGACGCATAATGTTGTAGGGTTTGAAAGCAAGGATGAGAATTTTAAAACTGGATGAGAGATGAACGTGAGTCAGCAGCTCCAGGGCTGGTGGGTGAACAGAATTTGGTGCTAATTAAGATGTGCAGAAAGTTTGGAAAGACCTCAACTGCATACAGTCTGGTCGCCATATTACCAAAAGGATGCGACTGCTTTGGAGAGGGTGCAGAGGAGGTTCATCAGGATGTTGCCTGGTATGGAGGGTGCTAGCTATGAGAAGTGGTTGAGTAGATTAGGATTATTTTCATTGGAAAGAAGGCAGTTGAGGGGGGGACCCGATTGAGGTCTGCAAAACCATAAGAGGTGCAGACAGGGTGGATAGCAAGAAACTTTTTCCCCAGAGTGCTGGACTCAATTACTAAGGGTCATGAATTCAAAGTGAGAGGGGAAAAGTTTAGGGGAGATATGCGTGGAAAGTTCTTTTCACAGAGGGTGGTGGGTGCCTGGAATGCGTGGCCAGGGGAGCTGTTAGGGGTGGGAACAATATCATCATTTAAGATGTATCTAGACAGATGCATGGATGGGCAGGAGCAGAGGGACACAGATCCTTAGAAAATAGGCGGCTGATTTAAATAGAGGACCTGGATTAGCACAGGCTTGGAGGGCCGAAGGGCCTGTTTCTGTGCCGTAAAGTTCTTTGTTCTTTACGGAAGGTAAAATGTTGGAAGCCAGACAGGAGAGTTTTGAAATAATAAAGTCTGATGTAACAGGGGTGGGGAATTAAGGTTTAAGCAGGAGATAAACTGAGACTGACAATGTTAAGGTGGTGGGAATAGGCAGTAGCACAGAGTCAATCTGACACCCATTGTGAACAGTGTTGTTAGTTATACATCGCAATAGATAGGTGATATACTTTTAAGAGAAATGCTCGTGATGTCATCACCATATCGTGGCATGTGGTATAAAGCCCTCAGGCCCCTTCCTACCTGCTTCTTCTGAAGCGTGACACTCTGAAGGGATTGTGCTGCAGTGAATCAGAATTGCTAGCTTGTGTCCAAACGTACAAGTGCTTGTGATTACAGTGTACATCTATAGACACCAGGTTCACTGAAGTCTTCAACACTACGTGACCCTCGGCTCATTCGTATGTTACGAGAATTAACACAGATAGCACTTCATGATGATCATGAATATCACACCATGTCATATCAAAGAGTCAGTTTCAGCCTCAGGCAGTTGCCAGGAAGAGGAATGGAGTTGGTGGTGAGACAACAGAGTTTGTAGTGAGGATAGAACAAAGGTTTTGATCTTCCCAAGAATTAATTGGAGGAAGTCATTATAAAGGCTGATTAGCATGGAGAAAGGGGCGAGGCTTGGAGAGTCTGGGGTTATCGGTGACAGATCCATGCCACACTGCCACTGGGATATCCATATCAACCTCGTTTTGCACACTTCAGACAGATTTCCAGGGAGATAAAATCAAGTTGCTTGTTTGTCACAAAGAGATTACAACAAAGTCTTAAAGACAAGGGAGATAGTGGCTCACTTTCTCCAGCAGTTGCCAGTCATATTTGGTGTTTCCATGAATCACAGCCATCAGCTCAACTGGCAGAAATATATCGACAACTGGCAGTGGGCAAACCCCCCGAAATCCATCTGCAAAGGCTTTAAAATGTTTCTCCACTGATGTGTTTAACACATAGTTGACATAGGACTCGACAAATTGCTTTCTGAAACAAAGAAATGCAAACAGAGCAAAAGTTAAACCCTAACGGCATCAGCCCTCAACAGGAGGAAGTACAGATTTAGGGGTCATAAGTTTAAGTGAGTCACTAATAAATCTAACAGGAGCTTCAGGAGAAAGGTCTTTACACAGAGTGTGGTGAAAACGTGGAACGCGCTCCCACAGGGATTGAGTTAGAGAAATAGTTTAGAGGTATTAAAGAGAAGCTGGATAAACACATGAGGGAGAAGTGAGTGTGAGGAAAATCTGATGGATTGAGATAAAGCTGGGTAAGAGCATCAGTATGAAGCAGTTGGGCTGAATGGTCTTTTTCTCTCTCTGTTGACTCAATCTAACATGATGTAAAGTTTCATGCCCATCTGAAGGTACAGTTGCCATGCTCCCACTCTCTCATTGGATCGAGAGACATGACTGGTGCTGGTTTAACTTAAGGGTCTCACACTTCAGAAAGGAATGAGGTCAAGGAGGAGAGTCATTCATGGTAACCACGGCCAGTGTGGGAAATGAACTCCAGCTACTGGTCTCATTCTGCATTGCAAACCAGCCATCCAGTCATCCAACTCCATCACATCCAGGGTATACCCGAGATCACTAGAAACCAGGTAGGTTTAAAAGCTGCATGTAGCGGCACCACAGGTCCCAGTCATGATGGCAATGATTGTGCCATTTCTGTTCTCAATTACTGCTCAAAATGAAGTAACTGATTTTATAACCTCACGGTTGGTCAGTTCTCATTTCACAACTTATTTGGTGCTGTATAACTATGTAACAGTCACTACATGGGTTGGAAAAATACTCCCACTGTTACAGAGAGACGCTGTTGTGGTTTCTGTCCTGAGCTCTGTTTGCTGTAGGTTGTGGATGCTTTGTTCAAATGGACTTTGCGCTAAGGAAATGGATTGCTTGATGGGTGTGCTGTGGTAAGAACTGCCTCACTCCTAACTTATTGACTGCACAAAGCTGTCAGTGAAGTCTCAGAAACTTAACATCTATCAGTCAGGGTAAATGGCTCTGAAATACCTTGAGTGTTGGCAAAAAAATGAGACACAATATTGACATTTCTGGGCTTGCACTTAAAATAGGTATGGAAGGTTTGATTTATAAAGAAAGGCTAGGAATGTTTTCACTGGAGCATAGTAGGTTGAGAAGTGACCTTATCGAAGTTTAAAAAAACATTGAAGGGTATAGATAGGGTTAATGGTAAATATCTTTTCCCTAGGGTACGGGATTTCAAACCAGGGAGCACATTTTTAAAGTGAGAGGAGAGAGATTTAAAAAAGACATGAGGGACAAATCTTGTACAGAGGGTGATTAACATGTGGGATGAGCTTCCTGAGGAAGTGCGTATAAATACAGTGTTTAAAGACATTCATGTAAGTACATAATAGGAAAGGTTTGGAGGAATGTGGGCCAGGAGCAGGAAAGTGGGACTAGTTTAGTTTGGGATTATATTTGGCATGGACTGATTGGATCAACGGGTCTGTTCCCTTGCTGTATGGCTCTATGTTTGCCCCCATCCACAAAAAGCAGCCTGTTTGATCGGCACCTCAGCTAACATCTTTGACAACCGTTCCATCCAACAGAAGATGCTTGGTCGCAGCAGTGTGTACATCTACAAGATGCACTGCAACAACTCACTATGGCTCATTTGACAGCACCTTCCAAAGCCATGACCACTTCCATCTAGAAGGACATGGGCAGGAGATATATGGGAACAACACCCCCTGCAAGTTCCCTCCAAGCCACCCACTATCATGACTTGGAAATAAAATGCTGTTCCTTCAGTGTCGCCAGGGTAAAAATCCTGGAACTTCCTCCGAATAGCATTGTGAATCTACCTACAGCACATGGACCCTCGGTTCAAGAAGGCAACTTACCCCCCACCTTCTGAAGGGCAACTAGGGATGAGCATTAAATGCTGGTTGAGTCACTGATATCTTCATTCTTAATTTAATTTTTAAAAAGTTGTGTCAGGACAGAATCACAAGAATACCAAATTTTAAGGGAGCAACAATTTAAGCACCATTACAAGACGGTTCAGATTTATTGGCAAATGGACTATGTATGGGAAAGATGTTGTCATGCAGAGTGCAGCAGGGAACACTTGACTGCCAAGCTTCTATTTATACTCAAACCAGGTAAGTGGAGTCTGATTGATCAAGGCATTGCCATGGGGAGTACGTCAGGAAATGGTTATCTCCCAGACTTTTCTCTCGTTGAAAAAGACTTCATGCAAGGACATGGTTTTTGACTGTTTGCTAAAGTCATGCCCAACCTACGATCTTAAATTGGTTACTAGTGTAATTCTCCACACAATTGGGATTATTTAGCTAGTAGGAGAAAATGAGGGCTGCAGAAACTGGAGATCAGAGTCAAAAGGTGTAGCACTGGAAAAGCACAGCATCCGAGGAGCAAGAGAGTCGACGTTTCAGGCAAAAGACCTTCATCAGAACTATTTAGCTAGTTCTATCCAATCTGGATTCATGTATAATGTTGAACATTTTGTTCTGAGTATTGCAAGCACATACTGGTTAAGTAGAGTCAGTACTCTGCCTGTCGTGAACACCCAAGATATTTGTTCGCTATACCTGATGCTGTAATAGGGCCCAAGAAAACTATTCTGTGGAATAATAACTACCGTTGGTCAGATCATCACTCATTGTCTGTTGTGCAAACTCACGAATCATCCCAAGGCCACCATGTTCTGTCCCAGAAAGTGCCTTATCTATATCAAATTATCCTGGAAGGCTAGAATGTCTCAAAAATGTGAATGATAGGTGAAGCTAGCTGTACCTCTATGCAGTAGCAATGTGAGTTTATTCTCCACTGACAGGACACTACCTACTACACAATGAGGAATGTGATGTGTGAATTTCACTGCTCTGAGGGCTGTAGATCCAAAGACTCATGGATCAAACAGCCCAGCCCTTCAGCTGTGCTGTCCATGAAGTATTCTGACATGTCCTGAGGTCATGGAAGATGCTTTCGAAGATTAAGCCTTTCTCTTACCAAAAGGAGTCTTACCTGTTCTGTTTTGTGACAGGAATGTTTTTACCATTGGGAATAAGCTCATGTTCAGTAACTGATCCATCAATCATTTCTCTCCCTACCTGAAAAAGACAAAGCCAACAAACTGAGCTGAGCTGAGAAATAGGAAACAGATTCAGAAGTGATTTTATCACTGGAACACCAAGTACATTTGTATGAAGATTCTTGACTCCTACTGCAGCAGAGATTCTTTGGAGAAATACAATCATACCCTTACTTGCTGGCTTATCTTCGTAAAGTAACCTCTATACTAGTACTTTTGGACATGGCCTGTTGGAGCCTTTAAATAGACATGTCTTGAAACATTAAGGTGAACGATGCAATTGTGTGAAATGTTGAGGCAACCGTTACAGATCTTACCCAGTTGGCTGAAAATGTAAATCAGGTGGAGATATCGAAGGAGGGGAACTTAATCAATGTTTTCCACTTTACAATGCAGCCCCAAAGCAAATTTAACTCCATTTACTTTTGATTGGCGTATCCTCTCATTAGAATAAAGAGGAATTTGAGAGAAACATATCGAAGATGGAACTCACAGCCCTGTTCTCTCAGCCCATTGATGGGAGACTGCGTCTGAATTCCATTTGCTTGCCTCATCCTTCTCATCTCCTCCAGTCCCAATAACCCACCGAGATCTCTGTCCCTCCTTGATTGTGATTGCTCCGTCACTGGAGGTTGTGCCTTTAACCTCCTGAACTTCTGCCTCTCTGGACTTCTCCTTCTCAATATCCCTCCTCTTGTCTTTTACAACGTGCCTTGAAACCTACCTCTTCAATCAAGCTCAGTCACTAGACCTGACAACCCCATGTACGACTTGACAGTGAATTTTGTTTGATAATTGCTTCTGTGAAGCATCCAGGAACTTTAAAAACCTCATTAAAGGAGTCATATGAGTAGAACCTGTTGTTGAAGCCCAGAGTAATGGCTTGGCCACAGATAGATAAACCAAGGACTTTCCAATGGACCAGTTAATACATTCAACTGCCCACTTCCGAAAAATAGCAAAAGAGAAGTGGCAGCTACAGGGTCATGTCTGATCTCAATGATCAGCGGATGTCAGCGAACTCCCGCACATCACCAACAAACCCCCATCCTACCCCCATTTTAAGTGCGAGCAGCAGCGGAGGTAGGATGAACTCAGAAGACTGCAGATAAGGTAAGGCAGTTTTTATTAAAATTACTTACCGGTAGCGGGCAGCGGTGTTTTTCTTTTTCACAGAAGGAGCGGGAGCAGCGGAGGAAGTGACATGGACTGGAGGGGCAGCCGGGAAGGAAGGCAGTGACTATATATATCAGCAAGGTGGCTAAACCCGAGACTCTACTACTGTAGTGTCTCCCACCTGCCCTCCTCCTCTAACCTAGTTAGTAAGTAGGAAGAGCGGGAGCGACGACCAGGGGACTGCCAGTAATATATCTGGGCAGTGGCTGAACCCGAGACACTACACGTGTTGTGTCTCCCATCCCCACTCCCCACACCCCCCCTCCTCTAACCAAAAATAGGACTCTGGTTTGTTAAGGTAAGGATTTTCTATTTCTTTATCGGTGAATGGTTAAAAATTTACTTTTTATGGTTTATCTATTAATTGGTTTTTAGAAAAAGACTATAGCAGAGAGGTATCAGAAAGTATTTTAACTCAAACCTATACAAAGTAATAAAGTAATTAACTAAGCAGAGATGGCTGGGTAGGTGATGTGCTGTAGCTGTATGATGTGGGAGCTGGCTGATCCCATTGTGAATGGCAGTGACCACATCTGCAGCAAGTGTTGGTTGCTGGAAGAACTCCGGCTCAGAGTTGATGATCTGGAATCTGAGCTTCAAACACTGCGGCACATCCAGGAGGGGGAGAGTTACCTGGACGCTTTGTTTCAGGAGGCAGTCACACCTGGGAGAGTAAGTAATTCACATTCAGTTAGTGATCAGGGACATCAGAGTGTGACTGTAAGTGAGGCAGGTACGGGGAACCTGAGTTCAGGAGTGCAGGAGCCTCAGCCCTTGACCTTGTCCAACTGGTATGAGATTCTTGCTCCCTGTACGGATGAGGAAAAGGGCTCTGGACAGGATGAGCCAGCTGACCACGGCACCATGGTGCAGAAGGCCATTCAAGAGGGGGGAGCAAAAAGACAAGTAGCTGTTATAGGGGATTCTATAATTACTGGGACAGATAGTATCCTATGCAAGCCGGATCGGGAGTCTCGCATGGTGTGTTGCCTACCCGGTGCCAGGATGCAGGACATCTCCGACCGGCTTGAAAGAATATTGGAGCAGGAGGGGGAGGATCCAGTTGTTGTGGTCCATGTTGGGACTAACAACATAGGCAAGACTAGGGTGGAGGACCTTTTTGGGGATTATCGAGCACTAGGAAGGAAATTGAAGTACAGGTCCTCAAGGGTCATAATCTCCGGATTACTGCCCGAGCCATGTGCCAATTGGCATAGGGATAAGAAAATTAGGGAAGTAAACACGTGGCTAAGGGATTGGTGTGGGAAAGAGGGATTCCATTTCATGGGGCATTGGCATCAGTTTTGGAACCGGGGGGATCTGTACCGTTGGGACGGTCTCCACCTGAACCGATCAGGTACCAATGTTCTAGCAAAGAGGATAAACAGGGTGGTCAGTAGGACTTTAAACTTCTGAGTTGGGGGGAAGGGAAAGTGAAAGTGACAGGGAGTATGGAGTTAAATGGAAAGATAAGCAGGAGGATAGCATGTATGCAGGTGGATTTAACCTTGAGGCAGATTAGGAATGCAACAAAAAGTTAGGATAACTTAGGACATCTTATAATTTCCAATATCTCTAATGATAAGAATGGTAGCATTAAGGCACTTTACCTGAATGCTCGTAGCATTCGTAACAAAGTAAATGAACTAACAGCACAGATCATCGTGAATGATTATGATGTGGTAGGCATCACAGAGACGTGGTTGCAGGGGGTTCAGGACTGGCAGTTAAACATCTAAGGATTTACAACTTATCGAAAAGACAGGGAGGTTGGCAGAGGGGGTGGGGTTGCCTTGTTAGTTAAGAACAAAATTAAATCTATGGCACTGAATGACATAGCGTCAGATGATGTGGAGTCTGTGTGGGTGGAATTGAGGAACCACAAAGGCAAAAAAACCCTAATGGGAGTTATGTACAGATCTCCTAACAGTGGTCAGGACCAGGGGCGCACATGTACCGGGAAATAGAGAAGGCATGTCAGAAAGGCAAGGTCACAGTGATCATGGGGGACTTCAATATGCAGGTGGACTGGGTAAATAATGTTGCCAGTGGATCCAAAGAAAGGGAATTCTTGGAATGCTTACAGGATGGCTTTTTGGAACAGCTTGTCATGGAGCCCACAGGGAGCAGGTTATTTTGGACCTAGTGCTATGTAATGAACCAGACTTTATAAAAGATCTTAAAGTAAGGGAACACTTAGGAAGCAGTGATTATAATATGGTAGAGTTCAGTCTGCAGTTTGAAAGAGAAAAGGCAAAATCGGATGTAATGGTGTTACAGTTAAATAAAGGTAATTACAGGGGCATGAGAGAGGAACTGACGAAAATAGACTGGAAGCAGAGGCTAGCGGGGAAGACAGTAGAGCAAAAATGGCAGGAGTTTGTGGGTATAATTGAGGACACTGTACAGAGGTTCATCCCCAAGAAAAGAAAGACTATCCGGGGAGAGATTAGACAGCCATGGCTGACAAAGGAATTCAGGAAATGTATCAAAGAAAAAGAGAGATCCTATAAAGTGGCTAAGAGCACTGGGAAATCAGAAGATTGGGAAGGCTACAAAAACAGCGGATAACAAAGAGAGAAATAAGGAAGGAGAAGATCAAATATGAAGGTAGGCTAGCCAGTAATATTAGAAATGATAGTAAAAGTTTCTTTCAATATATAAGAAACAAACGACAGGCAAAAGTAGACATTGGGCCACTTCAAACTGATACTGGAAGCTAGTGATGGGAGATAAGGAAATAGCAGGAGAACTTAACAAGTACTTTGCGTCAGTCTTCACAGTGGAAGACATGAGTAATATCCCAAAAATTAAAGGGAGTCAGGGGGCTGAGTTGAATATGGTTGCCATTACAAAAGAGAAAGGGCTAGAAAAGCTAAAAGGTCTTAAAATTGACATGTCTCCTGGCCCCAATGGGATACATCCTAGAGTTCTGAGGGAGGTGGCTGAGGAAATAGCGGAGGCATTGGTTGAGGTCTTTCAAAAGTCACTGGAGTCAGGGAAAGTCCCAGATGATTGGAAAACCGCTGTTGTAACCCCATTGTTTAAGAAAGGATCAAGACAAAAGATGGAAAATTATAGGCCAATTAGCCTAACCTCGGTTGTTGGTAAAATTCTAGAATCCATCGTTAAGGATGAGGTTTCTAAATTCTTGGAGCAGGCTCAGATTAGAACAAGTCAACATGGATTTAGTAAGGGGAGGTCGTGCCTGACAAACTGTTAGAATTCTTTGAAGAGGTGACAAGTAGGTTAGACCAGGGAAACCCAGCGGATGTGGTCTATCTAGACTTCCAAAAGGCCTTTGATAAGGTGCCACACGGGAGGCTGCTGAGTAAGGTGAGGGCCCATGGTGTTCGAGGTGAGCTACTGGCATGGACTGAGGATTGGCTGTCTGACAGAAGGCAGAGAGTTGGGATAAAAGGTTCTTTTTCGGAATGGCAGCCAAGCGGTGTCTCACAGGGTTCAGTGTTGGGGCAGCAGCTGGTCACTTTATATATTAATGATCTGGATGAAGGGACTGGGGCATTCTAGCGAAGTTTGCCGATGATACAAAGAAAGGTGGACAGGCAGGTAGTACTGAGGAAGTGAGGAGGCTGCAGAAGGACCTAGACAGTTTGGGAGAGTGGTCCAGGAAATGGCTGATGAAGTTCAATGTGAGCAAATGCGAGGTCTTGCACTTTGGAAAAAAGAATACAAGTATGGACTACTTTCTAAATGGTGAGAAAATTCATAAAGCCAAAGTACAAAGGGATCTGGGAGTGCTAGTCAAGGATTCTCTAAAGGTCAACATGCAGGTTGAATCCGTGATTAAGAAAGCGAATGCAATGTTGTCATTTATCTCAAGAGGGTTGGAATATAATAGCACCATTGTGCTACTGAGACTTTATAAAGCTCTGGTTAGGCCCCATTTGGAGTAATGTGTCCCGTTTTGGTCCCCACACCTCAGGAAGGGCATACTGGCACTGGAATGTGTCCAGCGGAGATTGACACGGATGATCACTGGAATGGTAGGTCTAACATACGAGGAACGGCTGAGGATCCTGAGATGGTACTCATTGGAGTTTAGAAGATTAAGGGGAGATCAAATAGAAACTTACAAGATAATACATGGCTTGGAGAGGGTGGACGCTAGGAAATTGTTTCTGTTAGGCGAGGAGACTAGGACCCGTGGACACAGCCTTAGAATTAGAGGGGGTCAATTCAGAACAGAAATGCGGAGACATTTCTTCAGCCAGAGAGTGGTGGGCCTGTGGAATTCATTGCTGCGGAGGCTGGGACACTAAATGTCTTCAAGGCAGAGGTTGATAAATTCTTGATGTCACAAGGAATTAAGGGCCATGGGGAGAATGCGGGTAAGTGGAGTTGAAATGCCCATCAGCCATGATTAAATGGTGGAGTGGACTAGATTGGCCGAATGGCTTTACTTCCACTCCTATGTCTTATGGTCTTATGGCCTTATGGACCTAAGGGGCAACCTTTTCACGCAGAGGGTGGTGCTTGTATGGAATGAGCTACCAGAGGAAGTGGTGGAGGCTGGTACAATTACAGCATTTAAAAGACATCTGGATGGGTACATGAATAGGAAGGGTTTAGATGGATATGGGTCAAATGCTGGCAAATGGGTCTAGATTAGGTTAGGACATCTGGTCGGCATGGATGGGATGGACTGAAGGGTCTGTTTCTGTGCAGTATGACTCGCTGGCTCGATCATTACTCTTCAGACAGCTGGTAGGAATCAAAAGCTCTGGAGAAGCCTCTGAAGCCTCCTTACCTTCCCCCCACACCCCCACACCCCACCCTCCCGCCAACCACCACCACCCTCCGGGTTCCTCTTCACTTTTGAAGGTTTCCATTGCTCACCACAGGTTATGTATGTAAATATCAAACTGGTTACTTGGGCGTTTTTAACTGTTGGTGGATCATATCTAAAAGAAAAGTAAAAACCAAATCATGGTGATTTTGGTGGTGGGAAGGTCGCTCCATTGTGTGTGTGATAACACTTCTGGGTAGACCAAAACAAAAACTCAGAGGACCATGAAAATTAAAATGCAAGTTATTTTTAACAGAGATTATTTATTGGCTTTAAAACTATTCGGGTAGGGTATTTGATTGGGTGGGACACTCACAGACATGGGATCCTTTATTATTAACTCCAGCACTACGCCTTCATGTGGAGAGGATTGTGATGAATTCCTCATCGGGTTAGGATTGTCCGGGAGCCTCCAAGCTCAAACCCCAGGACACTGCCAACAGCAACCCCGGAGACAAATCACAGGGACATTCAAATAGATTGTGTGCGTTATTTATCATTTTCTTTGAACCTTCCTATCCATCCCATTTGGAACACCGAGTATAAGAATAAAACAAAAAGACTTTTGGGCAGCCAATCAAGCATCAGCCAGTTCTTGGTTTCGAATTGTGTAAGAGCACAGTGCGTAACAAGGATAGCTATGTTGGCCAAATAATGGTTGGAACCTGGGGACAATTCATATGATGAAATTTCCAGGAATACCTTTAATATCAATTGGCACCCCTACTAACCATCCTAAGCAGGTACAATCTGCCTGGAAGTATATGTTTCCACTTGCTGGAGTGTACTGAATAAACTTGGCAGTCATTATCTGTAACACTCAAACACATGCTCTAGAACTGTATAATCATTGTGCTTAATCTTACACAGATTGTAGGAATTAATTTGGGTTTCATTTTGGCCCATATCAAAGAGACACTTATTGAAACTGTGGTCTGGTTGAGTTTGGAGGTCAATGTATATAATGCTTTCCCTCTGTAAATAAATGTAAGACTGAGTAAATATTGGCTTTTCCAGATACAGGCTTTCCAGAATACAATACATCTCATGCAAATTGTATGCAAATTTAAGTCAGCATGAGTCTGTGACTGTTCAAAGGAAAATCAGAGAGAGATGAAAAACATGTGGGTGACCTACTGTGAACTGCCTGCAGAATGTCTCTTCAAGATCATCATCCTCATAATTGAGAAGCATCTGTAAATTGCTAGAGATAAAATAGAAAAGTAATTAATGAACTTTAGCTATTTTAACTGTTGCCAAAGAACATAAACTGACCTTTTGTGTAACCCTGATTTGAATTACTCTGTTGTGTGTTCCTGATTCCCACTGTCTGTGCCCTGAGAACTAGAATTCATCTCTCTCCTTTCAGCTGTTCCTTAAAACACAAAAACCTGAAAAAGTTTCTGGTACCCTGTCCTAATATCCTATGTGGTTCATTCCCCAGTTTTATTTGATACAATCCACTGAAACGTTTTGCAATGTTTTACTGCTTTAAAATGCTATTTCAATGTAATTTGTTGTTCCACTTTAAACTGAACGATACTGTCTACAGAGTCAGTGTGGGTGGAAGTCAGAAATAGGAAAGGAGCAGTCACTTTATTAGAAGTTTTCTACAGGCCCCTCAGTAGCAACAGAGACACGGAGGAGCAGATTGGGAGGCAGATTTTAGAAATGTGTAGAAGTTACAAGGTTGTTGTCGTGGGTGACTTTAACTTCCCTAATACTGAATGGAACTTACTGAGTTCAAAGTTTGGACGGAGCAGTTTTTGTCAAGTGTGTCCAGGAAGGGTTCCTGATGCAGTATGTAGATAGGCCAACTAGAGGGGAGGCCATATTGGATTTGGTGCTCGGCAACAAACCAGGTCAGGTGTCAGACCTTTCAGTGGGAAAACATTTTGCTGATAGTGATCACAACTCCTTGACCTTTACTATAATAACAGAGAGGAATAGGAGCAGATGGAAGAGGAATGTATCTAATTTGGGCAAAGGGAATTACAATGCTATTAGGCAGGAACTGGGGTGCCTAAATTGTGAACAGATGTTCTCAGGGGAGATGCAAACAGAAGTGTGGAAGTTGTTTAGGAAGTACCTGCTGACAGTGCTGGACAGGTTTGTCCCACTGATGCAAGGAAGGGATGGTAGGGTGAAGGAACCTTGGGTGACAAGGGATATGGAACATCTAGTCAAGAGGAAGAAGGAAGCTTACTTAAGGTTGAGGAGGCAAGGATCAGACAGGGCTCTAGAGGATTACCAGCTGGCCAGGCAGGAACTGAAGAATGGACTTAGGAGAGTTAGAAGGAGGCATGACAAAGCTTCAGTGGGTAGGATTAAGGAAAACCCTAAGGCGTTCTACACTTATGTAAGGAACAAGAGGATGGCCAGAGTGAGAGTAGGGCCGATCAGGGATAGTAGAGGGAACTTGTGCCTGGAATCGGAGAAAATAGAGGAGACCCTTAATGAATACTTTGTTTCAGTATTCACTACTGAGAATGACCTTGGTGTTTCTGAGTCCAGTGTGAAATTGACTGATACGCTAGAAATGATTGATGTTAGGAAGGAGGATGTGCTGAAAATTTTGAAAAAAACATACAGGTCGATAAATCCCCTGGGCCTGAGAGGGTATACTCTAGCTTACTACAGGAAGCGAGGGAAGAGATTGCTGCACCTTTGGCGATGATCTTTGCGTCCTCACTGTCCACGGGAGTAGTGCCAGATTATTGGAAGGTGGCAAATGTTATTGTTATTCCCTTGTTCAAGAAAGGTAATAGGGATAATCCTGGGAATTACAGACCAATCAGTCTTACGTTTGTGGTGTGCACAGTGTTGGAGAGGATTCTGAGAGGCAGGTTTATGATTACTTGGAAAATCATAGTTTGATTAGGGATAGTCAGCATGGCTTTGAGAGGGGCAGGTCATGCCTCACAAACCTTATTGAACTCTTTGAGGATATGACAAAACACGCTGATGAAGGGAGAGCAGTGGATGTGTTGTAGATGGATTTTTGCAAGGTGTCTGATAAGGTTCCTCATGGTAGGCTCATTCAGAAAGTAAGGAGGCACGGGATACAGGGAAACCTGTCTGTCTGGATACAGAATTGACTGGCCCGTAGAAGACAGGGAGTGGTGGTAGATGGATATTTAGCCTGGAGCTCCTTGACCAGTGGTGTTCTGCAGGGATTGGTTCTGGGACTTCCGCTTTTTGTGATTTTTATCAATGACTTGGATGAGGAAGTAGAAGGGTGGGTTAGTAAGTTTGCCAATGACACAAAAGTTGGTGGAGTTGTGTACAGTGTGAAGGGCTTTTGTAGGTTACAACAAGACATTGACAGGATGCAGAACTGGGCTGATAAGTGGCAGATGGAGTTCAACCTGGAAACATGTGAATGATTCACTTTGGAAGGTTGAATCTGAAAGATTTGAAAAGAAGAATTCTTGGTAGTGTGAAGAAACAGAGGTATCTTGGGGTCCATGTCCATAACCCTGCAAAGTTGCCACCCAGGTTGATAGGTTTGTTAAGAAGGTGTATGGTGTGTTGGCTTTCATTAGCAGGGGGATTGAGTTTAAGAGCTGCAAGATTATGCTGCAGCGCTATAGACCCCTGGTTAGACCACACTTGAAACATTGTGTTTAGTTCTGGTCGCCTCATTATAGGAAAGGTGTGGAACCTTTAGAGAGGGTGCAGAGGAGATTTACCAGGATGCTGCCTGGACTGGAGGGCATGTCTTATGAAGAAAGGTTGAGGGAGCTCAGGCCTTTCTCATTGGAGCGAAGAAGGATGAGAGGTGACTTGATGGAGGTGTACAAGATGTCAAGGCGCATTGATTGAGTGGTTAGCCAGAGACTTTTTCCCATGGCAGAAATGTCTATCACGAGGGGGTATAATTTTTAGGTGATTGGAGGAAGGTTTAGGGGAGATGTCAGAGATAGGTCCTTCACTCAGAGAGTGGTGGGTGTGTGGAATGCACTGCCAGCAATGGTAGTAGAGTCAGATACATTAGAGACATTTAAGCGACTCTTGGATAGGCACATGGAAGTCAGTACAATGAAGGATATATAGGTTAGTCTGATCTTAGAGTAGGATAGAAGACTGGCACCATGTCATGGTCTGAAGGGCCTGTACTATGCTGTACTGTTCTGTGTTCTATACATACTACAACTAGAACTTTTAAACGACTCCAACTACCCTTCCCTCCCCCACCCCCAACTCCCCATCTACCGGCCCATTGGAATGGGAGGAGGCAACAGAACCTCTTAAACCTGTGCAAAGGTATTCACTAAGTTCATTGCTAATTTGAGACTTAGCTCCAGAAACATGCCTTTGCCCTAGTATCTCTTAATTCCTCTGAATAATATTAAATTTAAATAATTGATGGAGCAACAGTTGGTTTTGTGCTTGGGAATTCTGAAAGTGTGTGTGTGTGTGTGTGTGTGTGTGTGCATGCATGTGTGTGTGTGTTTAACAATATACACACTGGACCATTTCTTAATATAGCCGTGATGTCTGTAATTGTACTACAGAATGATAGCAGGTCAACCTACTTTTATCATTAGTTAATCTAGTTCTGGGTTATGTGGCTGGATAATGTTAGTTTTTTTAAACACAAAGTGGAAATTTATTACGGATTAAGGACTTTGCCAGACCATGAACCTATGTTCTACTTCTAAACTGGATCTTGATCTCAGGATCGTGTGACTTGAGCATTGCCTATTGATCCAAATGGCTGTGATGGTGGAACACCACGTTAAAACAAACTGCAAGATCTGTTAAAGATTATTCTCAACATGTCCCTTCCAGAGTGACTTACCTTCCTAATGTTGGTGAGAGTTCCTTCAGGTCATTTAGTGTTGGTTGGACATTAAGCAACTTTTTGTAGAGAGCCAATGGAAAGTGAAAATCTGCCACGAAGCCATGGTACAGAGCGAGCCAGCAGAGGATTCCCACCAGACGAAAGATATCATTGATTTCAGGATCCTATACAGAAAAAGCTCATGATGAATCAAGTATTGACACAGACATTGACTGAATTGCATTGGAACAGGAGACTAGGTTGGTCCTCATGCTTACTCTGCCATTCAGTGGGGTCCTGATTGATCTGTACCTTAACTTCATTAAAATGCTTTGGTTCAATATCCCTACTACAACTAGAGCAGGTGGTGAAGGAGGGAGAAGTTTACTTGATCTCATCCTCACCAATCTACAAGCTACAGATGTTTCTGCCCATGATGTTATTGGTAGGACTAGCCACCACACATCCTTAAGGAGATGATGTCCTGCCTCCACATTGAGAATACCCTCCATTGTTTTGCATGGTACTACCACTGTGCTACAAGGGATAGTCTTTGAACAGCTCTAACAATCAAGACTTGCCATCCATAAGAAACACTGTGGGCAATGAGCATCAGAATTGTATACCAGCACAATCTCGACCTGGTGTAGCCCCATTACCATCAAGGCAGAAGATCAACCCTGGTTCAATGGAGATTGCAGGAGGGCATGCCAGGAGCAGCACCAGACATAATCTAAAAATGTGGTCAGAATTGAACCTAGGACCCTATTATTGTGAAGCAGCAGTGCTAACCACTGAGCCACTGTTCCACTTAGCCTGAGCTGGGTGATCCTTCCTCTGACCTTCACAAGGATGTGGCTGTGGAAGGCCCCAATCAGAAGGACCATGTCTTGAATAGTTATATACAATAATTGGTGCATGAGTGAGTATTGTTCCTGCTCTTTACCATCTCACACTCTCATTTAGGAGAAAGTGTGGGAGGTACAGTGTTACTGGGAGTGCAAGCCTCCATGTTGTAGAGAGGAAGGAGTTCTGTTTTAGTTTTTTTCCCCTATTCAGGCATGGGATGTGGGCATCCCTGGCTGGGCCAGTATTTATTGCACATCCATCGTTACCCTTGAGCTACTTTCTTGAACCCCTGCAGTCTGTGTGCCCTACAGGGACACGGGAATTCTAGGACTTGGACCTAGTGACCATGAAGGGAAAGCGATATATTTCCAAGTCAGGATGGTGAGGATGAACTTGCAGGGGGTGGTGTTCCCACGTATCTGCTGCTCTTGACCTTCTAGAGGTAGAGGTCATGAGTCTGTCACAATAGCCTTGGTGAATTTCTGCAGGGCATATTGTTGACACTGAGGCAGAAGGAGTGAATGTTTGGGGATGTCATGCCAGTCAAGTGGGCTGCTTTGTCCTGGATGGTGTCAAGCTTCTTGAGTGTGGATGGGGCTGTGCTCATTCCATCATACTCCTGACTTGTACCACAGGAATGGATAAGTGAATAGTTTTTAAGTGTAGCCTTGCTGTAAATCTACAATAGTGAGTAGAGTGGGTTCTTTCTTTATTATATGTTTTATTGAGATCTGTCTCTTGATTAAATTTTTAAAATATAAGCCAAAAATATTAATAATTTGGAGGTGCCAGTGTTGGACTGGTATGTACAAAGTTAAGAATCACACAACACCAGGTTATAGTCCAACAGGTTTATTTGGAAGCACTAGCTTTTGGAGCGCTGCCCCTTCATCAGGTGGTTCCAGAAACTAGTGCCTCCATTTAAACCTGCTGGCCTACAACCTGGTGCTGTGTGATGTTTTAACAAAAGTATTAAGTTAGGCCGGAGCAGTGGTTTTTTGAGAACAATAATACAGTGCTATTTTCTGGGCCTGTAGATTGTGAAGGAACAAAGATGGCCTTTAGTAGAGTGATATGCCCATCTTGTCAGATATGGAAATTTAGGGAGAGTTTACATGTTACTGTGGGTTATGTCTGCAGGAAATGTCTCTAGTTACAAATCCTATAAGAGTGAATGGATCGGTTGGAGTGACAGTTAGAGTCAATAATGAATTTACAAGAGTTAGAGGATGTGATAGAATGCAGTTATAGGAAGGGAGAAAAGCCGCAGATACAGTCAGGTAGGTGGGTTAACTCCAGGAAAGGTAGGAGATGTAGTCAGGTAGTGCAGGAGTCGACTGTGGCTATCCCCATTTCAAATAAATGTGCTGTTTTGGAAAATGTAGGGGGTGATGGACTGTCAGAGAAATGTAGCATGAACAGCCAAGTTTCTGGTATCAAGTCAGGCTCGAATTTAATAAGAGGTACATTGGGTTCCAAGCGATTGATTGTGTTAGGGGACTCTCTAGTCAGAGGCATAGACAGATGTTTCTGTAGCCAGCAGCAAAAAATTAGAATGGTGCGTTGTCTCCCTGGTGCCAAGCTCAAGGATATCTCGGGGAAGGTGCAGAATGCTCTCACAGGGGAGAGGGACCATCAGAAGGTAATTGAACACATTGAAACCAATGACATAGGAAGGGAAAAGGATGAGAAAGTTAGGACGGAATTTTAAAAGTTGGTCCTCGAGGGTAGTAATATCTGGATTACTCCTGGTGATATAAGCTAGTGAGGGCAGGAATAGGCGGATACAGCAGATGAATGCTTGGCTGAGGAGCTGGTGTATGGGAGAAGGTTTCACATTTTTAGATCATTGGAGTCTCTTTTGGGGTAGAAGTGACCTGTACAAGAAGGATGGATTGCACCTGAATTGGAAGGGGACTAATATACTGGTGAGTAGATTTATTAAATCTGCTCGGGAAGGTGGGTGGGACCCAGGGAGATAGTGAGGAAAGAGATCAATCTGAGACTGGTACAGTTGAGAACAGAAGCAAGTCAAACAGTCAGGGCATGCAGGGACAAGACAGAAAACAAGGTAGGACTGATAAAATAAACTGCATTTACTTTAATGCAAGGGGCATAACAAGGGAAGGCAGATGCACTCAGGGCATGGTTACGAACATGGAAAGAATGTTGTGAAACTTGAAAGGTTTCAGAAAAGATTTACAAGGATGTTTCAGGGTTGGAGAATTTGAGCTATCGGGAGAGGCTGAATAGGCTGGGGCTGTTTTCCCTGGAGCGTTGGAGGCTGAGGGGTGATCTCATAGAGGTTTATAAAATTATGAGGGGCATGGATAGGGTGAATAGAAACAGTTGTTTCTCTGGAGTGAGGGAGTCCAGAACTAGAGGGCATAGGTTTAGGGTGACGAGGAAAGATATAAAAAGGGACCTAAGTGAAAACGTTTTCACGCAGGAGGTGGTACGTGTGGAATGGGCTACCAGAGAAAGTGATGGAAGCTGGTACAACTGAAACATTTAAAAGGCATCTGGATGGGTTTATGAATAGGAAGGGTTTTGAGGAAAATGGCCAAATGTTGGCAAATGGCACTAGAGTAGGTTAGGATATCTGAGTTGGACTGAAGGGTCTGTTTCCGAGCTGTATGTCTCAGTGACTCTATGACTCTATGAGTCAGAATGTGAGCTACTCACTACAGTATTCCTACCCTCTGACCTGTTGTTATAGCCACAGTATTTATAAGGCTCGTCCAGCTCAGATTCTGGCGAATAGTGACACCCAATATGTTGATTGTCAGGGATTCAGCTCTGGTTGTGCCACTGAATATCAAGGGGAAATAGTTAAATTCTCTTCTGTTGGCAGTCATCACTTCCTGCTACTTGTATGGCACAAATGTTCATTGACATTTATCAACTCAGACTTAGAAAACACCTAGTTCTTATTGTGTGCAGCTACAGACAACTTTCACATCTGAAGAGTTATGAGTAGAACTGAACACTGTGCAATGGCCAGCGAGCATTGGACTTTTAACTTTGTGATTGGGGGGGGGGGGGGGGCGAAGGTGATTGATGAAGCTGCTGAAGGTGGTTAGTGTCTAGGGCACAACCCTGAGTACTTCCTACAGTGCTGCTGAAATGATTGACCATCAACAACCACAACCATCATCCTTTGTGTCAGGATTCATATCAGCAAAGGGTTCTCCCTCTGAATCCTGCATTGACTTCATTTTAGCTAGGACTCATCGATGCCATACTTAGTCAAAGATCAAATCAAGAAAATGACAATTACCAAGGGAGTAGTACTGAGTAAATTGTTGGAACTGTGAATTGACAAGTCCCCACGTCCTGATGGGTTTTATCATAGGGCCTTAAAAGAAGTAGCCAATTAAATAGCTGATATGTTTGATTTTAATTTTCCAAAACTCATTAGATTCAGGGAAGTTTCATTTATATTGGAAAATAACTAATACAACTCCTTTATTTTAAATAGGAGGGAGATAGAAAGCAGAAAATTACGAGTCAATTAGCTTAATATTTGTCATGGGAAAATGTTAGAAGCTATTAGAAAGACATTATAACAGGGCACTTGGATAAGTCCAAGATAATCAAAGGGAAATCATTTTAAACTAAATCATTGTACCTCTTTGACAAAGTAACTTGCACTGCAAATGAATGGGAATCAGTGGATGTACTTTACTTAGATTTCCAGAAGGTATTTGATAAGATGGCACTTCAAAGTTTATTGTGGAAAATAATAGCAGATGGCGAAGAGGATAACGCGTTGACATGGATAGAAGATTGGCTGGATAACAGGAAGCAGAGAGTAGGAATAACTGGATCTTTCTCAGATTGGCAAGATTCATGAGTGGTACCACAGGGGTTGATGCTAAGTTTTAACTCTTTCCAATTGATATCAATGATTTGGATGAACAGACCAGCAGTATGTTTGCTAAATTTGCTGGTAACATAAGGATAGGCAAGAAAGTGAGTTGCGCAGAGAATGTGAGGAACCTACAAAGGGCTATGGATAAGTTAAATGAGTGGGCAAAGATCTGGCAGATGGAGTACAATGTGGGAAAGTGAGAAATTGTCTATTTTAGCAGAAAGATTTTCTAAATGGTGGGAGTTTGCAGAGTTCTGAGATGCAGAGAGGTCTGGGTGTCCTATTGCATGAGTCACAGAATCACAGAAGGTTAGTCTGCAGGGATACAATGAGTAATCAGGAAGTGGTATAGAATGCTATGTTTTATTGTGAGGGAGATTGAAGAGCATGGACAGTTTGTTTCAGTTTGCGGAGCATTGGTAAGAGTGCATTTGGAGTACTACATACTGTGGGGATTGGTTAGCTCGATTTTGCTGAATGGCTAGTCTGTGATTCAGACAAGCATTACCAGTGAGGGTTCAATTCCTGCACAGACTGAAATTACTTTGCCGCTCACCTGAGATATTGTGATCCTGAGGTTGAACCACAACCAGTTGTCTCTCTCTAACGTGTCTGTGGTGGCATTTATTTCCTGTGTACAGTACTTATGGGTGGATTTTAACACATTGGAAGCAATTCACTGCTGTATCTGTGTAGGAATGCCTGGGTAAGGTGAGAGCTATTTCTGTGGAGCTAGACTTCAGCGCTACAGCTGGAATGTTGCCTGATGCCACAGTGCTGCATCCAGCACCTTAGGCCTTGATCTTACATTGGGTGAATCTACTGTAGTTGACTGAAAACTGGCATTTGTGATGTTGGGGACCTCAGGAGCATCCATTTGGCATTTCTGCCAGAAGCCTCACTGTAAGTTCAACATTCTCATCATTCATGAGCTTGAACCTCAACACTGCAAGCTAAGGAGTGTTAATGTCATTGGGATTTGGATGTGTTATATGGCTACACAACCAATTGACTAGGTTAGAGGTCTAATACAAGGGATTTAAATATTCAAGTCAACAAAACAGTGATGAGAACTATTTCTTTCAGAAGTAGTATATTCTAAAAGAATGCCACTGGTAAAACTATGGTTTAAAGTTTTGCACTAATGATACTTACGATTAATAGAGTCATAGAGGTGTACAGTATGGAAACAGACCCTTCGGTCCAACCCATCTTTGCTGACCAGATATCCCAACCCAATCTAGTCCCACCTGCCAGCACTCAGCCCATATCATTCTCATTTCGTAATCTGATCATGGGCATAGGTGTCACCATCCATCAAAGTTTCACCTGCACATCCACCAATATCATTTATTGTATCCGTTGCTCCCGATGTGGTTTCCTCTACATTGGGGAGACTGGGCGCCTCCTAGCAGAGCGCTTTAGGGAACATCTCCGAGACACCCGCACCAATCAACCAAACCGCTCCGTGGCCCAACATTTCAACTCCCCCTCCCACTCTGTCAAGGACTTGGAGGTCCTGGGCCTCCTTCACCGCCGCTCCCTCACCACCAGACGCCTGGAGGAAGAAAGCCTCATCTTCCGCCTCGGAACACTTCAACCCCAGGGCATCAATGTGGACTTCAACAGCTTCCTCATTTCCCCTTCCCCCACCTCATCCTAGTTTCAAACTTCCAGCTCAGTAACTGTCTCCATGACTTGTCCGGACTTGTCCGACCTGCCTATCTTCTTTTCCACCTATCCACTCCACCCTCTCCTCCTTGACCTATCACCTTCATCTCCTCCCCCACTCACCCATTGTACTCTATGCTACTCTCTCCCCACACCCACCCTCCTCTAGCTTATCTCTCCACGCTTCAGGCTCACTGCCTTTATTCCTGATGAAGGGCTTTTGCCCGAAACGTCGATTTCGCTGCTCGTTGGATGCTGCCTGAACTGCTGTGCTCTTCCAACACCACTAATCCAGAATCTGGTTTCCAGCATCTGCAGTCATTGTTTTTACCTTGTCACTGGCCAGGGCAGCTTTCATTGCTTTCATTGCTTTTAGAGTCATAGAGTCATAGAGATGTACAACATGGAAACAGACCCACTCACCCACTCACTGATTTCCACTCACTTTCAAGAGCAAGTGCTTCCTGTCACTGTCCCAAATTGTTTGCTTCTAATTTTAAAAGTTCTGACCCCTTATTCCTACTCCCTACCAAAGGAAATAATTTTTTCTCTATCGACCCTCTCAAATCCTTTAACCATCTAAAATGTCTTAATAGATCACAACTTCAAAGAGTCACAAGATGTACAGCATGGAAACAGATCCTTCGGTCCAACCCCTCTATGCCGACCAGATATCCCAACCCAATCTAGTCCCACATGCCAGCACCCGATCCATATCCCTCCAAACCCTTCCTATTCATATACACATCCAAATGCCTCATAAATGTTGCAATTGTACCAGCCTCTACCACATCCTCTGGCCGCTCATTCCATATACATACCACCCTCTGCATGAAAAGGTTGCCCTTTAGGTCTCTTTTATATCTTTCCCCACTCACCCTAAACCTATGCCCTCTAGTTCTGGACTCCCAGGGAAAAGACTTTGTCTATTTATCCTATCTATGCCCCTCATAATTTTGTAAACCTCTATAAGGTCACCTCTCAGCCTCCAATACTCAAGGGAAAACAACCCCAGCTGTTCAGCCTCTCCCCGTAGCTCAGATCCTCCAAACCTGGCAATATCCTTGTAAATATTTTCTGAACACTTTCAAGTTTCACAATATCTTTCCGATAGGAAGGAGACCAGGATTGCACGCAATATTCCAACAGTGGCCTAACCAATGTCCTGTACAGTCGCAACATGACCTCCCAACTCCTGTACTCAATACTCTGACCAATAAAGGAAAGCATACCAAACGCCTTCTTCACTATCCTATCTACCTGTGATTCCACTTTCAAAGAGCTATGAACCTGCACTCCAAGGTCTCTTTGTTCAGCAACACTCCCTAGGACCTTACCATTAAGTGTATAAGTCCTGCTAAGATTTGCTTTCCCAAAATCTTGCATTTATCTGAATTAAACTCCATCTGCCACTTCTCAGCCCACTGGCCCATCTGGACCAGATCCTGTTGTAATCTGAGGTAACCTTCTTCGCTGTCCACTACACCTCCACTTTTGGTGTCATCTGTAAACTTACTAACTGTACCTCTTATGCTCGCATCATTTATGTAAATGACAAAAAGCAGAGAGCCCAGCACCGATCCTTGTGGCACTCCACTGGTCACAGGCCTCCAGTCTGAAAAACTACGCTCCACCACCACCCTTTTACTTCAACCTTTGAGCCAGTTCTGTATCCAAATGGCTGGTTCTCCCTGTATTCCATGAGATCTAACCTTGCTAATCAGTCTCCCATGGGGAACCTTGTCGAACGCCTTACTGAAGTCCATATGGATCACATCTACTGCTCTGCCCTCATCAATCTTCTTTGTTACTTCTTCAAAAAACTCAATCAAGTTTGTCAGACATGATTTCCCACACACAAAGCAATGTTGATTATCCCAAATCAGTCCTTGCCTTTCCAAATACATGTACATCCTGTCCCTGAGGATTCCCTCCAACAAATTGCCCATCACCGAGGTCAGGCTCACCGGTCTATAGTTCCCTGACTTGTCTTTACCGTCCTTCTTAAACAGCTTTTCTAATTGCCCAGAGGATAGTTAAGAGTTAATTACAGGTCTGGAGTCACAAAAGGGCCAGGCCAGTTAAGGAAGACAATTATCCTTCACTAAAGGATATTTTTAATATTCATTTAAGGGATGAGAGCATCGTTGGCTAATCCAGCAATTATTGCCCATCCCTAATTGGCACAGAGGGCAGTTAAGAGTCAACCCACATTGCTCAGTAGTCTGGAAGCAGATATCGGCCAGACCAGGTAAGGATGGTATTTTCATTCCATAAAAGGCATTAGTGAACGAGATGGGTTTTTCCAACAATGGTTTCATGGTCATTATTAGACTCTTAACTCGAGACATTTTATTGAATTCAAATTCCACCACCTGCTATGGCAGGATTTGAACCTGGGACCCCCAAACATTACTTGGATCAACAGTCTTGTGATAATACCACTAGGCCACTGCATCCTCACTAATAGGGCCTTTTACAACTAACATAGTTGCTTTTAGACTAGCTGTTCATTGAACTCAAATTTCACCATCTGCCATAGTAGGATTCTAACTCAGGTCCCCAGAACATTAGTCTGAGATTCTGGATTACCAGTCCACTGATAACATTGCTAGATTATTAGCAACTGTGGATTCAAGTACTGCTCAGGAGATTTGAACACAGAATCCAGATCAATGCTTCATCACCGCACTGAGTTCTATGATTTTACAATTCACATACCCATTCTGGAAACCAAACAAGCCTGGATTCCTCATACAACTTGAATATCTTTGGTTGAGAACATAGCTCCTCGGTAATGATGGAAAAGAACTCTTTTGACACACCACCTTCGTCAATAGCTGGTTCACCTTTAAACGTGACCTGATAGAGTTGTAACGAATAGACCAGAATTAAAAATCTGTAATTTATTTTCTTTATACCCTCCTGTTTTGATTTGATTGCACAGAACACAAGTGATGCACAGGACAGTCCTGGATGGATCTTAGTTTTTGCTAAATAAAACACATCTTGGTAAACCTTTTCATCTTGCACTCATCAGGAGATGACTGCATTCACAAGAATGACCAATATAAAGGAAAACCAAACTTTCTGTTCTATATGAGAAGAGAGTGTTGATTTGTTAAGAAATAGTCTGAGATTGGTAGAGCTATTATCATGGAGATGCACTGTTAGATGATGGCTGATAGTTAACTGCCAGGCTTATTTTTTTACATTTAAACCAAGCAGGTTATAAACTCTTTGTTCTGAGAAATGAACTAGAGAATGAATTCACCTCTTTTATTGAAATGAAACAGGTAGAATGTGTGTAAGTGTTCTTTCTGCATGCAAAGACCAAGACCCTGTGATCTAATATAAGGAGCTTTGAGTATGTCCATGATTAGCTTCTACTGCTTATCAGATTATGATTGTCAGTCATATAAAGGCAGTTTTCTTTTTACATTGGTGTCCATGTGAATTGGTCTGATGCGTGAGATGAAAAGTGTCAACACAATTTTAAGCAATACTCTTCTAGATTTCCTCTTTTTAACCCTTTATAGCAATATCAACAAACAAGGTAACTCTTAGAAACAATTATCAAGTGAGATCTATCATTTAACTCAGACAGGGTGATATTAGGGCAGACAATCAAAGGCTGAGTCAAAGAGGTAGGTTGTCAGGAGCATCTTCAAAGAGAAAAGAGAAAAATAAAGGCAGTGAGATTTACAGAAGGAATCCTGGTGCTTGGAGCCTGGATAGCTGAAGGCACAGGTGCCAATGGAGGAGTGATTAAAAGTGAGACAGTATAAGAAGCTAGAATTGGTGGAATGTTGAGATCTTGGAGAGTTGTAAAGCTGAAAGGGGTTACAGGGTTAGGGAGGGATTGGCACAGATCCTTGGTAACTGTAGAGACAAACTCTAGTGGCACTCCATTATGTTCAATAACTAATTTATCCTTAAACATGGTCTGAAATTAGATTAGATTCCCTACAGTATGGAAACAGGCCCTTTGGCCCAACAAGTCCATGTCGGCCCTCCTTGAGTAACCTAACCAGACCCATTACCCTACCTTTCCCGCTGACCAATGCCCCTAACACTATGGGCAATTTAGAATGGCCAATTCACCTGACCTACACATCTCTGGACTGATGGGAGGAAACTGGAGCACCCAGAGGAAACCCACACAGACACGGGGAGAATGTGCAAACTCCACACAGACAGTCACCTGAGGCAGGAATCAAACAAGCATTACTGGATCACTGGCACTCTGAGGCAGCAGTGCTAACCACTGAGCCACTGTGCCACCCCAAATTGCTGTAATAATTGTTGCAAATAGACCAAAATTAAACTGCATCACCTAAATATCTTCATTAATAGATAGTCTGAGATCCATGATAAATTATTTGGCTTATTAAACAGAGTTATTTCGTTTCTAGCTTTTTGTTTTAATTAGACGAAACAGACACAGGGAAAGAAATTAAATTTTTGTTTGTGCCTTGTTAATTCCTCAGAAAATTCCTAAAGTCCTTGTAGTCCTTGTTAATATGTAGACAACAGAGAAACTACTTTATACACAGCAACATCCAACAAGCTGCAGTGAGGATGCCAATCAATTCAATGTGCACTCCTACCTGAAACCAGCTACGAAGTCTAATTTCGTCACAGCTTCTCAATTGTGCCAATGTACTTTGAAGGATCTCTGTTCTATCGATTTGTAGATGGCATCCGGTGGCAGAGAGATTCAAAATATTATGCACTATGTGGAGACAATGTATAAGTTCTTCATTGCTAATGGAAATAGGATAATCATAATAATCATCATAATCATCATAGTCATCATAATCATCATAGTCATCATAATCATCCAAGTTGATGGTGGAAAGGTCAACAGAAAGGGCATCATTGCTTGCATTCAGGAGATCAGTGCTCCCGGTAGACTCAATGGCCCCAAGGTCACCAATATTCCTCCTAGTCATTGCATCAGTGGTCCCTGTAGGAGCATCAATATTGTCATTAGGAGCATCAGTGTTTCTGGTAGAGATACCAGTGATCTCAGTAGGAGCACCAATGATCCCAGTAGAGACCTCAGCATTCCCTGTAGAAGTATCAAGATTGTCATTAGGTGCATCAGTATTACTAGTAGATGTACCAATGATCTCAGCAGAAGAATTAGTGATCCCTGTGGAGCCAACAAGATTGTCATTATAGGCATCAGTGGTCCCAGTACAGTCACTAATAATCCCAGTGGAGACACTGATATGTTCACTGGTGGTATCAATACTGTCATTGGATGCTTCACTGGTAGAGGTACTAGTGATCTCAGGAGGAGCACCAATGATCCCATTACATATATCAGCATCTCCAGTAGAAGCATCAAGATTGTCCTTAGGTGCATCAAGGTTTCTATGTGAGGTTCCAACGAGCTCAGCTGGTGCACCAGCATTCCCTGTAGAGGTATCAATACTATTGTTAGGTGTATTAATGTTTTCATTAGAGGCATCAATCATCCCAGTAAAGGCAGTGTTTCCTGTAAAGACGTCAACTATCCTAGCAGAGGCATCGATGTCTGTCACTGATGTATCCATGTTGCTAGAAGATGCCTCAGTGTATGCAGTAGAGTCATCAGTGATGCTTATTGCGATATCACCGTTGTCATGACAGACATTAGAAAACTCAAGAGAAGCACCAATGTTCCTATTAGTGGTTCCAGTGTTCCCAGTAGAAGGCCAAATTTCCAAAGAAGAATGATTGATATCCTCAAAAAGGCTATCATAAATTTTCTTATAGCCAAAAATAATTTTTTCATCAGTGACCTTTTTTCCCTGGAAGGAATCATAAAAAATGAATTACAAACTCTTGTCACTAAAAGTCCAATAACATTTCCTAGAGTATGACAATAATTCTTACCTGAATTTCCAGATGCGAGATCCTCTTGAAAATCTGAATTTTAGTTTCCATATTAAAAATGCAGGAGTAGGGAATTAATTTCAATAATGATATCTGTGCAAAAAAAAATGAAGTTAGCAATTCAGATTTATATTTAACATTGCATATCTATGAATATTAAAGACTTAGGCTACAGCACAGACTGGTTCTATTATAGAAAGAGAATATGTGTCACAAAGATTGCTACCATTGTATTGATAATTCCTTTCTGATCCTTTTAACAGATTCTGTGAATTACGTTCACTTAACCTTGTCTCAAAACGTTTATCTTAAAACTTCCTACAGAATAGTATTCTGTTAGCTGTAACTGAGTAAAATAACCTGTGCAGGAAATTGGAAAAACCAGAATGTGAATTTATTCAAGCTTATCCACATTTCCTGGTCTTGATGGTAGGCAAAAGATCTTCTGAAGTGATATGTTATATCTCTTGATATGGCTTAGCTCCATGCCGGGATCAGTGCATCTAAGTGTTACACAGTTGTCAATGATACACCCTTTTCCAAGTCGTAGTTTTGTTCTACAAATCTTTGGTTCTGCCCTCTTGTGAAAGGAAATGTTTTCTTCTTGTAATGCAACAGTCTGTTCTCGTATTTCCTTTCCCTGTGATCAAGGTCTGTGTTTTAGTCTAACAACCCTTTGTAATGCCAACTTATCTAACCAAGGCCAAAGGGAGATATCCTGAACCCTAGTCAAATCTCTCTTTCAAGCTCCTTGTTCCTTCCTTCTCCCTTTTAACCCTTGACAGCTTCTGCAGGGTCCTTCACGATGGATCCTAATGGAATAGAATAGTATAGCATGAAAGAGGCCATTCAGCCATCAGGTTTGTGTCAGTTCTTTCAAAGAGAAATCTAATCCGTCTGACCTCTGCCCCTTGCCATGCATTCTTCCCCTTTCATTTTCTCCAAGTATTTATGCAATTTTCTTTCAAGTACTAATTTGAATCTGTATCTATCTCAATGTGAGAAAAGAAGTGATGCTAAATCCTAACCATTCTTTGAATAAACGTTTTCCCTTGTGTCCCGTTTGGTTCTTTGGCCAAGCAATTAAATCAGAGTAAATCTGGGCAGTCTAGTTATTGTTCCTGCACCCACTGGAAACAGTTTCTATTTATTTCTGTCTAACCATTCCTGAATTTATATATCTCTATCGAACCTCCTCAGGCTTCTTGTCTCTTAGACAGTAACCCCAGCTTCATCTCGACTGAACACTCGGTCCACATTCCATTTGCCTTCTTAATTACTTCATGGACCTACACACTGACTTGCCTTGAAGTGTATACAAGAACATCAAGATCCCTCTGTATTGCAACTTTCTGCAGTTTCTCTCCATTTGAATGCTATTCTGCTTTTTCAAAGTGAACAGCTTCACATTTCATTCCACCTGTCAGTTTTTCACCCACTCACTTAACCTGTGGTTATTCCTTTGCGGGCTGTTTCATATCCTCCTCGCTATTTGCTTTCTATTTGACGTTGTATTGTCAGAAAGATTTGTCTACAATACAGATAGTTCCTTCATCCAAGACATTCTGTGGATTATAAAGGATTGAGGCCCCATCATTGGTCACTATAGCATTCCACTGGCTGTACTTTGCCAACTTAAACATGGAGAAAGTGAGGACTGCAGATGCTGGAGATCGGAGCTGAAAATGTGTTGGTGGAAAAGCGCAGCAGGTCAGGCAGCATCCAAGGAGCAGGAGAATCGACGTTTCGGGCATAAACCCTTCTTCAGGAAGGCCATTCCTGACCGAAACATCGATTTTCCTGCTCCTTGGATGCTGCCTGACCTGCTGCGCTTTTCCACCAACACATTTTCACCTTAAACATGATCCATTTATCCCAACTCTCTGCTTCCTGATAGTTAGTCAGTCCTCTATCCATTGCTAATACATCATCCCTAAACATTTATCATGTGCATTTACTATGGCATCTTATCACATGTCTTTTGCATATCCAAACACACAACCTTCACTGGTTTCCCTTTACTTATCCTGCTTGTTACATATTCAAAGGATTAAACATTTGTCAGACATGATTTCCATTTCACAAAACCATATTGACACCGTCTGATTGCATTATGATTTCCTTAATGATCAGCTATGATTGCCTTTATAATGGAGCTCAGCATTTTCTCAATGGTAGCTGTTAGACTAACTGACCTGTGTTTTTCTCCTTTCTGCCTCCCTCTGTTCTTGAGAAGAGGTGTTACATTTGCAATCTGGGCCTTTTCAGAATGTAGGGAATTTGGGAAGATTACAGCCACTGCACCCATGATCTCTGTAACTACTTCCTTCAGTACTTCCCAAAATGTACCCACTCGTCAGGCTTCGATAATCCTTACAGAATTGTACATCTTTTCATTCAATTTGATACTGCCCTTAACTCCTCAGTTAGCCATGGATGGTACATCCTTTCTGTAAAATCTATCTTTCTCAGTTAAATTTCTTTCCCTAATCTACTGCATTTTTTGCTATGAAGTCATAACTAATCCTGTGTCATTACACATTATGAGATTTGAAATAGTCTGCTTCCTGGATGGTTCTCTAACATATTGTTCAAAGGAATTATCCCAAATGCTCTCATGAACTTATCCTCTCATGACTTTACTCGACTATTCTTACAAGCACATATTATGTCTTGATTCATACTCTCTCAAGATCGAGCTAAACTGTCAAAGAGACTATTAATCATTCTCGCCAGTGAGTTCTCTGCATTGTTCATTCTCTCTAACTTTCCAAAATTTCTTCTCAGGTGAACTCTCTTCCCCACTGTTGCATTTAAAACTCTCATGAATGCCCTAGTTTCACAACTTGGCAGGACACCAGTTTTAGTGGAGCCCAGATGAAGACCGTCCCAGTGGAACAGCATCCTCTTTCCCCAGTACCATATCGATTGAAACCCACACTAATCTTTGAGGCACACATTCAACATGATTTGCTTATAGCTCAGGTAGATAGACAGAGATTGTTATATTTGTGGTTCTGCATCTCCTCAAGTATCCTTACTTATGTTATTGGTCCCACAACAGACCATGAAAACAGGATTCTTCCCCACCTACTGCATTCCATCTCCAGCCCCTAGGAGATTTCCTTAACCCTGACACTTGACAGGCAACACAGCCTTTAGGACCCATAGGTTTGGCTTCAGAGAACTGCACTTGTCCCCCTATACTTCCCTACTACCACAACATTTCTTCTTGCTTCCCCACTCCTTGAAAGACCTCTTGCTCCATGTGATCAGATTGTCTATTCTCCTTGTGGTTGCTGCTCTTATCCACACAAGCTGTAAGAACAGACTACTTAGACCCCTTGGTGTCATGGTAGGCCACAAACCCACCAACACACTAAAACAGCAGCTAATGAGCTTGAAAGACCCTATACAGACAACAAGCAAAAGTAATGTCATTTACATATATATGATGCAAGGACTGTAACAAACATTACATTGGACAAACAGGCAGAAAACTAGCCACCAGTTACATGAACATCAACTAGTCACAAAAAGATATGACCCTCTCTTCCTAGTATCCTTACATACAGATAAGGAAGGACACCACTTTGACTGGGACAACACATCCATTCTAGAACAAGCCAAACAAAGATATGCACGAGAATTCCTAGAAGCATGGCATTCCAACCAGAACTCTATCAACAACCACATCGAGTTAGACCCCATCTACCACCCCCTGAGAAAAAGAACAGGAGGTGACTTCGCCACAGAAAATGACATCACCAACCCAAAGAAACTCAAACATATAAATAGAAAGCAGGAATTATCAACAGTGCTTTGCCTGAGGCCCACTGAAGATGTTACCTAGTAGGGTGACAAAACATCTGGAAATGAACCTTTCAGCTCAGCAAGCAAACCTATATCCAGAATCTCAACCTGAGCTACAAATCTTCTCAAAACTCGCTATAACCTGGCGTTGTGTGACTTCTGACATTTTTCACCCCAGTCCAACACTGGCACCTCCACATCATAACCCACTTTGAAATTAACTTACAAGGCAAGTTAAAGTGAACTCCAAACCCCTAAACCCTGTGTCAAATTTAATTCCGTAGCATTCCTTGTGAAGCTGTACCACATTAAAAACACCATTTAAATGCACGTTGATGTTATCCAGTGAAATAATGTGATTCCAGTTTTTGAACTTACACAGGAAATAGGAGTATCCCTGAAGACCTCTGCAGGAGCTATGTAGAAACTGTTCTCCTGGATTTGAAAACCTGCTGAGGAATTTATCTGTGGATAGAATGGATTGAAATATACTTTACTACATTTAAAGTTGCTTGTATTTTAAATGATCTGAACATTCAGGATTCTAAGGGATATTGACAGATTGAGGGGAGAAAATGTTTCCTCTTGTGGCAGAGTCGAGTACCAAGGATACTATTTAAAAATAATCAGACAGAGATAGGGAGGCATTTTCTTTCTCAGAGAGATTTGTGACTCAGTGTCTTCCTCAGAAGGTAGTGGAAGCAAAGGCGGAGGTAGATAGAGTCATACAGGCAAGGGAGGTGATGATGTAGTGGTATTATCACTGGAGTGTTAATTCAAAGACCCAGATAATATTCTGGGGACCTGGGTTTGAATCCCACCACTGCAGAGGGTAGAATTTGAATTCAATAAAAATAAAAAATCTGGAATTAAAAGTCTAATGATGACCATGAATCCATTGTCGGAAAAACCCATCTGGTTCACTAATCTCCTTTGGGGATAAAAACTGCCATCCTTAGTTGGTCTGGCCAACATGTGATTCTTGACCCACAGCAATGTAGTTGACTCTTAACTGCCCTCTGGGCAATTAGGGATGGGCAATAAATGCTGCCTGGCCAGCGATTCCCACATCCCATCAATGAATGAATCAAAAAAATACAGCACAGAAGCAGACTCTTCAGTCCAACTTGAACACACCTACCTGCTTTCCCAAACTAAATTAGTCCCCCTTGCCTGTATTTGTGCCATATCCCTCTTAAACCTTTCCTATTCATGTACCTGGACAAATGTCTTTGAAATGTTGTAATTGTACCAGCCTCTACCACTTCCTCTGGCAGATATTGGGTTTGCGGGAATGATCAGATCAGTTGTGAATGGCACAGCAGACTTGAAAGGCCAGGTGGCCCAATCCTACTCCTAACTTCAATGTTCATATATTCAGTTTGTATCTAAACTGCAACACAAATCTGCAATCCACAGGACTGTCGCCGTTCTGGAAGCTCATCGCTGCATTAGCAATGAGCAAGTGGCAGGAAATGCAGACCTAGCTGGGGAGTGATGTCCACATCCCACAAGTGAAGGGAAGGGAAGGTCAGACAGACCCAGGTGCGGTCAGAGCCACTAGGTTAACACAGTCGGACTCACCTTGTAAAGTCTTTGCAAAATATTGAGACAATTGCACAGTTTATCAGGGAATTCACTTTGGTTGCTGGAAGTCTCTAGAAGCAGTCTGTAAGATGCACTTTTATACATTGTCACAAGTTTCTTGAAGAAAAATTCGTTGAGGTGACTCCACCAAGATTCTGGTTCACAGTCGAAGATTAGTCAGAAAAGAAAGATACAACAAGACTGATTTTGATTTACCACAAATTAAATAATCAGAAACAGTAATTTACTTTATTTTCCAATCTGATGTTACAAATAAAGAGCAGGAGTAGACCATCCAGCCCATTGGGCCAGCTTTGCCCTTAAATAAGATCATGGCTAATCTATTTTAAACCTCAAATCCACCATTCTGTACACCACTTGTTTAACCTCTATTTTCCTCTGGTTGAGTTTTGCTCTCATAAAGGAGATGCCGTTCTGGAAAATGGGATCACTGACTGGATTTTGTCACCAATATCACTTGAAACATTCTTAGGAGTTAGAGATTTTGAGGAATGTGTTTAGAAGGTATTGGGAACAGTGTATCGAAGAAACAATGGCAATGATTATCAAGGTTGCAGGAGGTTACAGCTGGATAATCAGATGTGGTCAATTTGAACTTGTGTGTGTTCGAAAGGTTTAGCATCAGTCCCACAGCAGTAAAATACTGTGGATGGTGGAAATCTGAGCTAGAAACAGATAATACAGGAAATATTCTTCATCTGTGAGTGGAAACACTGAGTAAACATTTCAGATCAATGACCTTTCATTAGGACTACAAGATGAGACCCATAGCCCAACAAGATAAGGCTTGAGAATTGGCTGAAGAAAGGAGGGGAGCTTTGTGTTCTTCTTTGAAAACAATGCCATTGGATTGTTTGTACTTTCAGCAGAGCAGCATTCCTGCAGTACCACACTAAGGTGCCAGCTGGAGGGGAGGTGCCGGCATGGGCATTGAATCCTTGGCCACCTGGCTCAGAAGCAAGGATGCAACCCATCCACAAAAAAGGCACCATTTAAAAGCAAAATGTTAATGGAAAGGGGAAATGCGATGGGAGCAAAGTTACTGTTTCAGAGAGCCAGCACAGACACCATGAGTGAACTGGTTATCTTCTGTTCCACAAAACACTGGATGTTAATGGGGCAGATTAAATGGGGAGGGGAGGAACTTTAGATGGGAATTCTTGAAAACAGGTTTTCCTTAGACATTATCAGGTTCTTTGCTTTGTTTGGTCCTGCATGATACCTTGCCAGAGAGGAGCATTCTGGGGCAGGTGTCAGGACCCGGGTGGCATCAACCTGGCCTGTGCAGCGGGTGGCATGGTGACTCAGTGGTTAGCACTGCTGCCTCACAGCACCAGAGACCTGGGTTCAATTCTAGTCTTGGGTGATTGTCTGTGAGGAGTTTGCATGTTCCCCACCTGTCTTTCCCGTGGTTTCCACCCACAGACTGAAGATGCACAGTAGAGATATTTTCCCCATTGTAAATTGCCCATAGTGTCCAGGCGTGTGCAGCCTAGGTGGATTGGCCGTGGGAAATGTGGAATCACAGGAACTGGGTGGGATGCTCTTTGGAAGGTAGATGCAGACTTGATGGGCTAAATGGCCCCCAAATGTATTGTAGAGATTCTATGACCAGGAGTAACCAGTTGGGTTTATCCAAATCTGAGGGCATTTGTACAAATGGGCTTGATGGAGAAAGAGTTTGGGAGGCCTTGTGGAGGGAGGTGGGAGCAGAACCATTACTGCTTCTCTTATCCCCATTTATGTTTGCCTGAATCATTCCCCACTTCCTTTCAGCTGCTGAGCTTCCGAAGCCAGCCACACTTTGAAAAACTTGCAAAGCTAATTACATCAGAGTTTGCCAAAGTGACAAATAGGAAGGTGTGCATTTGGTGGAAGGTAACAAACAGGATGACAGTGTAAGGCAAAAGAGGAAGATAATGAACCACATAAAGAAACCAGAGCTGAGTCTGGGGGAAGCTGTAAAATAATTTTCACTGTTTTGCTGTAAAGACATCAAGCTGAAACATTGACCCTGTATCTTTCTCACTAGAGGCTGCCTGACGTAGAGAATATTTTTCCAGCATTTCTGACTGTGTAATCAGATTTCTGACATTTAAACAGTATTTCTTAAAGTAAAACCTGGAATTGAGTGCTGTTCTCAGTAACTACACAATGAAAGTATTGATTGCTGTAAAAACCCATCGGATTAACTGATTCCCTTCAGGGAAGGAAATCTACCTTCCTTACCCGGTCTGGCCTACACATAACTCCAAACCCTCAGCAATGTCATTGATTCTCATGCCCTCTGGGCCATTAGGAATGTATAGGCAAAAGTGAGGACTGCAGATGCTGGAAACCAGAGTTTAGATGAGAGTGGTGCTGGAAAAGCACAGCAGGTCAGGCAGCATCCGAGGAACAGGAAAATCGATGTTTCAGGCAAAAGTCCTTCATCAGGAGTCAAAAGCCCTTCCTGATGAAGGGCTTTTGCCCGAAACGTCGATTTTCCTGCTCCTCAGATGCTGCCTGACCTGCTGTGCTTTTCTAGTACCACTCTAATCTAAACTCATTAGGAATGTGTAATAAATGCTAACCTTACCAGTGAGGCCTATATCCCACAAAATTATTTTTGAAAATCCGCAGTTTTTTGTGTTGGTTGGTTCAAGGCTTTATGAAATTTCAAGGGAGAGGGTTTAGGTTAATATGTGGCTTAGAATCATGCTGACAGCCCAAGATTCAATTTGTGTTCTGGCTGAGTTAGACATGGGACCTGTCTCCTTATTATGCCCCACTATCATTCACGGGTTCCGTAAGCCTCAAAGAAGAAAGTGAATAATTTCTCTTGCACTTACCAAGGATTTCCAGTTGGCTTCCCTCAATGGATGCAGTGGCTGAGCTCAGAAGATTTCCCAGTTTCACAATGTTGCTCTGCTCGGTCAGAACATCGAGGAGTTCAGGCAGAACCAGATAAACGCGAAGAGCTTCCACACCAACAGGAGACGTAGGGAGCGATGGAATCAAATTTGTCTCAACCACATTGGTTACCTATTGGGAAAACAAACATCATAACGTGAGGAACACATCATCAAGAGTAACAATCTGAATTTATATAGCACCTTTGATGTAGCAAAATATCCCTGGGCATTTCACAGCCCAAACATACGAAAATACAAAGTAGGAACAGGAGTTAGGCCATTCGGCCCCTCTCAAACAAGCTGTGCCATTCAATAGGTCATGACTGATCTGAGTGAGGTCCCACTTTCCTGTATGTACTTGATGACCTTTGACTCCTTTAATGTAAACAGCAGCACCACACACAATATGACACTGAGACACATGCAGTAATGTTAGGGCATGTAGATAAAAGCTGGTCAAAGAGGTAGGTTCTAAGGATTATCTAAAATGAGGGGAGGGAGGCGAAGGGGCCAAGGGAGAGAAATGTGTCTTGGGTGGTAAGGTGGCACAGTGGTTTGCACTGCTTCCTCACAGCGCCAGGGACACGGGTTCAATTCCACCTTCAGGTGAGTGTATGGAATTTGTACGTTCTCTCTGTGTGTTCATGGGTTTCCTCTAGGTGCTCTGGTTTCTTCCTACAATCCAAAGATGTACAGGTTAGGGTGGATTGGTCATGCTAAATTGCCCGAAGAGTCCAGGGATGTGCAGGCTAGGTGGGTAAGACATGGGAAATAGAGGGGTGGGTCTGGGTAGGATGCTCTTTGGAGGGTCAGTGTGGACTCAATGGACCGAATGGCCTGCTTCCATGCTGTAGGGATTCTATGATTAAATAACTCCAGAGCTTACAGCCTTGATATCTGTGAGAGAATTCCCTTCACTGTTTAAGGATAAATTCATATAAGGAATCCTGGTTTGATCTATAGCATCAAACAGAACAAACAACCATTCAGCCCATCCTGACTGTGTTGGCTGTCTGGAAGAGCTAATCAGCCATTCCCACTCCTCTTCCTCTTTCCCCTTGGACCTGCAAATTGTTCCTTTCACGGCACAGAATCCAGAGTCTGACTGGTGTCATCTTCAACATTACCTCTTGTAAAAGTCTTGGATTTTTCCCCAATTTCTCGAACCAAATGCTCACTGCTGACATGTCAACCCCTGAGGCCCCGAGGCCTGTTTTGAAATGATCATCATTGCTGTTCCAAAAACAAAATCAAAAGTTAACTTCACATGACAGTTGATATATTTAGGTAGATGTTGCAAATCTTTGTATTCCAGGATTTTGACCCAGTGACAGTGAAGGAACGGCGGTATATTTCCAGGTCAGGATACTGGTGGTTTGGAGGGGAACTTGCAGCTGGTGGTGTTCCCCTGTACCTGCTGCCCTTGTCCATCTAGATGGAAGTGGTCATGGCTTTGGAAGGTGTTGTCAATCAAGGCTTGGCAAGTTGATGCATCTTGTAGATGGTACACACTGCTGAATTAACACCAGCACAGATCATGATACTCACTCTGAAACTACTGCTAGAAATCATGTAGAGGGCACTGCCTACTGACCATGGCATCAATGGTGGTTTGATGGGTACCAATCATGCCATTAAATCCAGGATACTTTGGAGTTAATATCTAACTCCAGAGACTTAAGTGCAAACCTCAAGTGGACACCTCCAGCGCAGCACTGACGGAGTGCGATAGTAGTGGAAGACCATCTTTCAGGTGAGAGATTAAACCAAATCCCCTCACGTCCCTTACAAGTTTCATTGCAACCATGAGAATTCCCACTGGAGTCCTGGGCCAATATTTATCCATCAACTTATGTACTAAATAACAAGGATCTGGTCAATATGATATTGTTGGGTTTTTTGGGATCTTGCTTTGCTCAAATTGACTGCACCAGAAATTCTTTGTTGGCTGCAAAATGCTTCGGAATGCCGTGAAGTCACTGATTGGGGGTCACACAGCCTGGAGTGTGGGATGGTGAACACTGACGGTGAACACTGATGGTTTCCGAATGTGACGGATACTGAATAGGTGAATACTCCCTGGCAACAGAGATGGCCGAGAACCAATCACATTTCAAATTGGACCCGACGATTGGCTGGAAAAATACATTTCAAACAAATTCTTCTGAATTGGATTTGAGCCCAATGTTAGCGATAAAATAGAAGTTAGGGTAAATATCGTAAGCAACAGAGGAACTGGAAGTGACTATCCAATCCTTCAAGCCTATTCTATCATGCATTTAGTTCAAAATTGATCTAAAGCATTGTAATTAGATTAGATTACTTACAGTGTGGAAACAGGCCCTTTGGCCCAACAAGTCCACACTGACCCGCCGAAGCGCAACCCACCCATACCCATTCCCCTACATTTACCCCTTCACCTAACACTACGGGCAATTTAGCATGGCCAACTCACCTAATCTGCACATTTTCGGACTGTGGGAGGAAACCGGAGCACCCGGAGGAAGCCCACGCAGACACGGAGAGAATGTGCAAACTCCACACAGTCAGTCGCCTGAGGCAGGAATTGAACCCGAATTTCTGGCACTGTGAGGCAGCAGTGCTAGCCACAATGCCACCGTGCCACCCACAATTTTAACTTCTGCATTTGATCTGGAATCCTTTAAATCCCAGTCCAACAAAATTCTACCAATCTTAGCTTTCAAATGTTCAATTAGCCTCTTGACCTTTTGGGAGGAAAGTTCCAGATTTCCACTGTCCTTGCGTTGAGCATGTCCTGAACAGCCAGGCTGTAATTTTATTGATCCCACCTTCTCTGCTCTGGACCTTTCTTTATTCATTCTTGAGACAAAGGCATCATTGCTTATTCCTGCATTTATTATTCACCCCTAACTACCCCAGATAAGGTGCAAGAAGTCATCTTCGTTGTGGTGTTTATAAAAGCAGGGAAGCACTTTTAGAATGGAGATAAGGAGAAATGTCTTCAGCCAGAGAATCTATGGAATTCACTGCCACAGAAGGCTGTGGAGGCCAGGGCATTGAGTATATTTATAACAGGGATTGATCAGTTCTTGATTGTAAAGGGGATCAAGGGTTACAGAGAGAAAGCAGGGGAATGGGATTGAGAAACTGATCAGCCATGATTGAATGATGGAGCAGACGCGATGGGCTGAATGGTCTAAGTTCTGCTCTGATGCCTCATAGACTTATGATCTTATGGTGTAGAGTCACAGTGCTATGAGGGAGTGGATTTCAGAGATAGTGAAGGAACCACAATGTATTTCCAAGTGACTTGGAGATGGTGGTGTTTCTATGTATCTGCTGCCCTTGTCTTTCTAGACGGTAGCAGTCACCAAATTGGAAAGTGTTTTTGGAGAAAGCTTCCTGAGTTCCTGCAATGTATTGTGTCAAAGGTATACACTGTTACTGCTGTGGGTTGGCAGTGTAGGTGGTGAATGTTTAAGATGGTGTATGGGGGCTCAATCAAATAGAAAAGCTGTTAGAATGTTGTTATATAGAGTTGTTTCTCTCTACCAACCCTATCACCACTCTTATTCATCGTAAACACCTCAATTACAGAAAGACAGAATTATTCAGGTGAAAGAGGCCACTTGTATTATCTAGTGCCAATCTCCTGCCTTTTCCCCATTTCACTGTCAAGGAAACCACCCATTGCATGTTTCAGTTGAACCTGCCTCCACCACAATAAGATCACTCCATAATCTTCTGTAACGAGAGAGTACAGATCTGGTCTATCCAATCTGTTGTTTTAGCCTTGGCACCATTCAGTGACTTTGTGCTGCACGCCCTCCAAGGATAACACATCCTTCATGAGATGCAGTGCCCAACATCGAATGTAATGGTTTAAATGGAGGAGAGTTTGAAGTAACAACGGCAATGATGGGTCCCCTTCACCAACTCTCACTCCCTGGCTCCACTATGGCAAAGTCACAGAATTTATCTGATTGTTCTTACTTCAAAGAGTGTGGTGCTGGAAAAGCACAGTACATCAGGCAGCATCCAAGGAGCAGGAGAATTGACGTTTCGAGCATAATCCCTTCATCAGGAATGAGGTGGCCCAAGGGGGCTGAGAGATAAATGGAAGGGGGGGTGGGGCTGGCAGGTGGATAGCTGGGAATGCGATAGGTGGATGAAGGTGGGGGCTGAAGGTGATAGGACGAAGGGGAGGGTGGAGTGGATAGATGGGAAAGACGATGGACCGGTAGGACAGTTCATGAGGGCAGTGCCGAGTTGGAAAGTTGGATCTGGGATAAGGTGGGAGGAGGGGAAATGAGGAAACTGGTGAAATCCACCTTGATCCCAACTTGGCACTGCCTCCTTGAACTGTCCTACCTGTCCATCTTCCTTCCCAAATATCCACTCCACCCTCCTCTCTGACCTATCACCTTCAGCCCCACTCCATCTACCTATCGCATTCCCAGCTACCCACCCGCCAGTCCCATCCCCTCTCCCATTTATCTCTCAGCCCCCTTAGGCCACCCCCTCATTCCTGATGAAGAACTTATGCCCAAAATGTCAATTCTCCTGCTCTTCGGATGCTGCCTGACTGGCTGTGCTTTTCCAGCACCACACTCTAAGACTCTGATCTCCAGCATCTGCAGTGCTCTCTTCCTCCCTGTTTGTTCTTACTGTCTATACCACAAGCCTCCCAATCCCTCCCACCCTGAACCATCAGCCCCAGCCTTGACACTCTGACATACCTGAACTCACCTTGTTTCCAGGAAACTTCCATTCAGGGATGCAGCAGAAGAAAAGAGAAGATCAATTTCCCTGTTGAAAAGTAAACATAATTTTTAAAGAATATCTTACATTTATTTTAACATTTACTCTTCAAACTGAAATACAAATATTAAAAAGAGCATTTAATCATCCAAAGTAATCCAAAGTTTTTCACAGACGTTCGTGTCTTTGGCTGGGCTTAGCATTTATTGGCCATCCCTAGTTGCCCCTTCAGAAGGTGGGGGTGAGCTGCCTTCTTGAAACGCTGCAGTCCATGTAGACCCACAATGCTCTGAGGGAGGGAATTCAGGATTTTGACCCAGTGACAGTGAAGCAACAGCAACATGTTGTGAAATATGAAAGGGTTCAGAAAAGATTTAAAAGGATGTTGCCAGGCATGGAGGGTTTGAGCTATAAGGAGAGGTTGAATAGCTGGGGCTGTTTTCCCTGAAGCGTTGGCGGCTGAGGGGTGACCTTATAAAATCATGAAGGGCATGGATAGGATAAATAGACAAGGTCTTTTCGCTGAGGTGGGGAGTCCAGGACTAGCGGGCCTAGATTTAGGATGAGAGGAGAAAGATATAAAAGGGACCAAAGGGGCAAATATTTCATGCAAAGGGTGGTGAATGCATGGAATGAGATGCCAGAGGAAGTGAAAGAGGCTGGTACAATTACAGCATTTAAAAGGCATCTGGATGGGTATATGAATTGGAAGGGTTTAGAATCTGGTCGGCATGGACGAGTTGGACTGAAGGGTCTGTTTCTGTGCTGTACGTCTCTATGACTCTATGACTATATTTCCCAGTCAGGTTGATGAGTAGCTTCGAGGGGAACTCACAGGGGTCTGGTGGATGGGGAGCCAACCAAGCGGGTTGCTTTGATCCAGGTAGAATTGGGCCTCCCAAGTGTTGGAGCTGCACTCATCCAGACAAATGGACGGTTTTCCATCACACTCCTGACTTGTGCCTTTTAGGTGACCGACGGGCTTTGGGGAGTCAGGAGTGTGTTATTCACTGTAGATTCACTGCTCTTGTAGCTACAGTATTTATAGGGTTTGGTCCACTTTACTTTTTGTTTCAATGTTAACCCCTAAAATGTGAGTAGTGACAGTTTAGTGATGATAACATGATTGAATATCCATGGAAGATGATTTGATTCTCTCTCATTAGTTATGGTCATTGTGTGTGTTAATAATTTTGTGTTCTTTCTGTTAAACATTTCGCCTAATTATCATTGAAAACAATGAAAATCAAAGTTAACATTGATAAAGAAACACATATTAACTCTTTTGTGTCTTCCCACAGTTCTTCATCGTCTGTTGCACTCCATCTGTCCAGGAGGGAATTTTCAACGGTAACAATTCTCTTCAGAGCGAGGAATGGAGATTCATAGTCAGGGGGAACTGAATCCTATAGTTAAAGAAAAGATGAAGGATTGTATTTGACTGGGCAGATCACTGACATGAGACACTGACCTTGAATTTGTTGTGGAAATAGGTTAAAGGTACCTGTTGTCATTAATGCATAGTCTACTAACTTTTATTGAGAAGAGTTTCTCTGTGAATTGTGAGAGGTCACAGGTTGCTGGACAATTTGAGTCATTCTGCTGTTACCTCACAAAACTAGCAGCTCACCATCAACCTCCCTGCCATTTCGAACAACTGCTACATTTTTGAACTACTTGTTGTTAAACTCACTGCAGAAAGTTAGGCTGGCTCTTAACAGCAAATGGAATCTTCAAAATGATGAGATTTATGTTCTTAGAATTCCATTCAACCTCTCAAACTCATTACGGGACCAGCTCAAACAAGAGAGTTTTGTTCCTATAGCTGATAAATGCAATGATTGTAATGGGGTCAGCCAGGTCGACTTCATAGAATACAAGTTCCCTGATTGGATCAGATTAATAGCCCAATCAGGGTGCCCTGGCTGACAGATATAAACAGGGGTTCCTCCCAGCCCAACTGCTTGTTATGTGGTGCTGTGGAGTCCATGGACCATGTATATATTGGGTGTGGGCGTTTGCACTCCCTTTTTGACTTTCTTAAAAACCTCCTCCTCTGCTTTTGGTTGCACTTCAGTCCCACGCTACTGATCTTCAGGTAAGGAGGAGGGAGGGCAGGTCTGAAGACCTCCTCGTGGGTCTGCTCCTGGGCCTGGCCAAACTGGCCATCAACAGGTCCAGGCAGCGGGCCGTGGATGGGGTCGTTAGGGCCGACTGCCTGCCCCTCTTCTGGGGTTACGTTAGAGCCCGGGTGTCCTTGGAGAAGGAGCACGCGGTGTCCACCGACACCCTGGAGTCGTTCAGGGAGAGGTGGGCGCCGCAGGGAGTGGAGTGCATCATTTCTCCCTCCAACTCTATTTTGATTTAGTCCCTGCCCTCCCCTTCACTGTTTTGATCACACAGCATTGCCCTGTGGTTTGAAGGGCAGTGCTTGTCACTGGCCACTCGGGTGTTTTTTCTATCTTCCTGGTGGTGGAAATTGAATAAAGATTCATGCACTTTGTGTCCTTTCACTGTGTCTCACACCTACACACACACACCATGGGTGCTGGGGAAAAAAAATAAGCACTACCGCACTTAGGCGGTAGTGTGGGGGTTAAATTTTCAGAAAAAAAAGAAAAAAAAATATAAACAAGGAGTCCCCCGGGTGTCCTTGGAGAAGAAAAAAAGAAAAAAAAAAGAAGAAAAAAAAATAAACAGGGGTTCCTCCCAGCCCAACTGCTTGTTCTGTGGCGCTGTGGAGTCCATGGACCATGTATATATTGGGTGTGGGCGTTTGCACTCCCTTTTTGACTTTCTTAAAAACCTCCTCCTCTGCTTTTGGTTGCACTTCAGTCCCACGCTCCTGATCTTCAGGTAAGGAGGAGGGAGGGCAGGTCTGAAGACCTCCTTGTGGGTCTGCTCCTGGGCCTGGCCAAACTGGCCATCAACAGGTCCAGGCAGCGGGCCGTGGATGGGGTCGTTAGGGCCGACTGCCTGCCCCTCTTCCGGGGTTACGTTAGAGCCCGGGTGTCCTTGGAGAAGGAGCACGCGGTGTCCACCAACACCCTGGAGTCGTTCAGGGAGAGGTGGGCGCCGCAGGGAGTGGAGTGTATTATTTCCCCATCCAACTCTATTTTGATTTAGTCCCTGCCCTCCCCTTCACTGTTTTGCTCACACAGCATTGCCCTTTGATGTGAAGGGCCACTGCTTGTCACTGGCCACGCGGGTGTTTCCTTTCTTCCTGGTGGTGGAAATTTGAATAAAGATTCGTTCACCTTGTGTCTTTCACTGAGTCTCACACCTGCACACACACACACCATGGGTGCTGGGGGGAAAATAAGCACTACCGCAGTTAGGTGGTAGTGTGGGGGTAAAGAAAGAAAAAGAAAAATAAACCAGGGTTCTGCTCACTCTGAGAGCTGGCTCTGAGGGAACGGGATCAGTGTCAAGTACTCCTCACGTGAATAAAGGGTGACTTGGTGACAGGGTACCAGTCTCCTGTGGAGTTAATTCAGTAAATTGCTCTGAGAGACATTTGTTTCCTTTCCACCACTTTCATCCCCCTCTCTTAATCCAAACGTACTTTTCCCTCCTCTCTATCTGATTTGACTCTAATTCACCCAACTCACCTCTCCATTGTTCCTCTATTTCTTTCTCATGTTTAAGTATTCTTTCTTCAGGAGGGTGATGGACATAAAACAATATCATTGGTTTAAAAATAATGAAGCCTACAAAATTGGGTGTCCACATTTTCTGAGAAGGAAGAATGAATAGAGAGTAGGCAGGCGTTAGGTGAATTCCTCCCTCAGAGAGCTTAGCTCAGACACAATGGGCCAAATGGCCTCCTTCTGTGTGGTAAACAATTCTGTGTAAAATTACAAATATGGCGACCTCCTCCAACCCGAAAACCCTCTGATATTCATATACCCTTCACACTCTGGTCTCTAGTGCACCCTCATGTCCAACGTTGTGTATCTGGTGGTTGTGACATCAAGTGCATGGACCTGAAGTTCTGAAATTCTCTCCCTAAACCACTCTGCATCTCACTGTCTTCTCATAAGACATTCTTTAAAGTCTACTTCTGTGGATAAGTGTCTGTTCACCTCCATCGTAGAATCATAGAGATGTACAGCATGGAAACAGACCCTTCAGTCCAACCCGTCCATGCCGACCTGATATCCCAACCCAATCTAGACCCATTTGCCAGCACTTTGCCCATACCCCTCCAAAACATTCCTATTCATATACCCACCCAGATGTCTTTTCCTTTGTGATGCTGTGTCAAGTTTTACATAGAACATAGAAGAATACAGCGCAGTACAGGCCCTTCGGCCCTCGATGTTGCGCCGATCAAAGCCCACCTAACCTACACTAACCCACTATCCTCCATATACCTATCCAATGCCCGCTTAAATACCCATAAAGAGGGAGAGTCCACCACTGCTACTGGCAGGGCATTCCATGACCTTACGACTCGCTGAGTGAAGAACCTACCCCTAACATCAGTCCTATATCTACCCCCCCTTAATTTAAAGCTATGCCCCCTTGTAATAGCTGACTCCATACGTGGAAAAAGGTTCTCACTGTCAACCCTATCTAACCCTCTAATCATCTTGTACACCTCTATCAAGTCACCCCTAAACCTTCTTTTCTCCAATGAAAACAGCCCCAAGTGCCTCAGCCTTTCCTCATAGGATCTTCGTACCATACCAGGCAACATCCTGGTAAACTTCCTCTGCACCCGTTCCAGTGCCTCCACATCCTTCCTATAGTATGGCGACCAAAACTGCACACAATATTCCAGATGCGGCCGCACCAGAGTCTTATACAACTGCAGCATGACCTCAGGACTCCGGAACTCAATTCCTCTACCAATAAAAGCCAGTACGCCATTTGCCTTCTTCACTGCACTATTTACCTGGGTGGCAACTTTCAGAGATCTGTGTACATGGACACCAAGATCCCTCTGCTCTTCCACACTACCAAGTATCCGACCATTAGCCCAGTACCCCATCTTTTTGTTACTCTTAATTTTATTTGATAATCATTTATGTAAAAACAATTGGGAGACTTTACTGTTTCAAAGGCGCAGTATAAGTACACCTTGTCATTGTTAGCATAAGGTGCTGCTGATAGTCTCTTCAGGAAGCCGATGAGCTGCACCACAAACAGGAGGTTAAAGTTAATGCACAAATTAAACAATATCATTTCCTGGTGAAGTGTAAAAAGGCTGAAGACATCATGATTTGTAGGATGGCACAATTTGTACCAAAACATTAACAGAAATTGCTGGAAAAACTCAAGTATGGCAGCATCTGCGGAGAGAAAGCAGAGTTAACATTTTGGGTCCAGTGACCCTCCCTCATATGCCTCTCCACAGATGTTTCCACATAGTCTGAGTTTTGCCAGCAATTTCTGTTTCTGTTTCCAGATTTCCAGGATCCACAATTCTTTGTTTTTGTACCAAAACACTGCTCAGTGACACTGAGGGAGTTGTATAGATTTGCGGATAAGATGATGTGGCTTGTTTCTAGAGTCAATAGGTGTGGAGCTGGAGGAGCACAGCAGGTCAGACAGCATCTGGGGAACAGGAAAGTCAATGTTTTAGGGTGAAACCTAATAAAGAGTTTTGGTCTGATACGTTGACTTTCCTGCTCCCCCGATGCTGTCTGGCCTGCTGTGCTCCTCCAGCTCCACATCTAATGACTCTGGTTTCCAGCAAATGCAGTCCTTACTGAGTCCAAGTGGTTTCTTCCTTGGTTTTATTCACAATAAATTGCAAACACGCACACACAAACCTATGACTCTTCCATCTATGACATAGCCATTAAACTTATTATTAATACATTGTTTGCATGGCCAACAATTCTTTCCAATTGGAACTTCTGGCGAGCAAGTCTCCATGTTGGCAGCACAGATATTGCTCATGTTTACCCACTGATTGCAATGATGTTCATTCAGTTGTGGGGACTATCATATTAGGCATCACTTGCTCAACACTCTGCCTTTGCAAAAATTTTGCTTTTGTTGTAACTAGCCACTGTGTTCCACTTGAACTTGAGATTGTTCAAACCTCTCCTGCCCTGGTCTGGATTGGTTGAAGTCTCATACACAGCTTCTCCTGTGCTCACCCCTCCATCAGGCAGTATCTTATTTATTTTCAAATCCCCTCCAGGGCCTCAGTCCTCACTGTTGCTGTAGTCACCTCCAAACCGAAAACCCTCAAAGATATCCAGATCCTTGAATTGTCCCTGCTTTGTCCAACTTCAATGAACATTGGCTCAACTCCAAAATCTGGAATTCCAACCCAACCCCATCCCATGTACCTCTCTGTCTCTCTCTCTCTCTCTCCCTGACTCTCTCTTTCTGTCTCTCTTCCTTTCTCTGACTCTTTCTCTTTACCTCTCTATCTCTCTCTGACTCTCTATCTCTCTGATTCTCGTTCTCTGTCTCTCTATCTCTCTCTACCTCTCTCTGACTCTCTCTATCTCTCTGTTTCTTTTTCTCTGTCTCTCTATCTCTCTCTGACTCTCTGTCTCTCTCTCTCTGACTCTCTTTCTGTCTCTCTATCTTTCTCTGACTCTCTATCTCTCTATCTTTCTGACTCTCTTTCTGTCTCTCTCTCTCTCTCTCTTTCCATCTCTCTCTCTCTCTATCTCTTTGACTCACTCCATCGCTGTCTCTCTATCTCTCTCTTTTTCTTCTTTCAAACCTACCTCTTTGTCAAGCTTAGGTTATCTGATTTAATACCTTCTGAGCTCAGTGTGACACTTCATTTCATAATACTCTTGTGAAATGACATGTTTAATTCCATCAAGGGTGCTACACAAATGTGAGGTACTGTTGTTGAAGTCACTGATGGAATGAACTATAAAAAGCCTCTATAGTACCATTTTCTTACGAGAGGGAGGTGGCTGATGGCGAGATCTTCATGGTAACCACAGACAGTGAAGGGTTTGAACCCTCAGTGTCAGTATCACTCTGCCTCACTAACCAGCCAGCCAGCCAACAGAGCTAACTGTGCTCTAAAGGGACTGTACTGGGAAACTGGCTGCAGACTACACAGAAAACTCCTGCAGAATACAATACAGTAGTGAAGGTGTTGCAAAATGCTGAGTTTCTTACCACTTCAACATGACACAATGCAAATCCTTGGTTAGCTCCCGCAAAAATTCTTTTGATTGTTGGCTGCATTATACAATCTGTGAATAAAGAAAATCTTGTATTTATATAGCACCTTTCATGACCTCCTCAGCCCTGCCCAAGGACTTCTGCAGCCAAAATCTAATATTTGAAGTGCACTCACTGTTATAATATAGGAGATGCAACAACCAGTGAAATATTTCCTCTCTACCCACTCAGTTCCCCTTGATAACTTGAAAATGTTAACCTCACCACTGCTACCGCTCTGTCTGTGGTATTGTCGGAGTGTACCTGGACCGGGGTGCAGTGGGGTGTGTCCTTGCCTCTGAGCTGGACCCTTCAGGTTTGAGTCCTGCTCCCAGGATTTGATGACCAAGGAAGCTACATTCATTACGTGGCCCAAACACATCAATTATCAACTTACAAATCATTCCAAAACACATCAATGGTGAGCCGCGAGAGTGGGAGTGATTCCTGGTCAGCCGTGTGATGGAAAGAAAGTTGGGCTTGTTCCCATCCCTGCCCATCCATCACCCGAGTAAGCCACTGTGCCGCTGCACTGGGAGTGTTACCAAGTTAACATGGAGTCAGCATGTGTCATACTGAATCCTGGGGTTCTGGACAATTAGATTTGCAGGGCTCAGTACCTTGCATGCTGGAGTCTGCATCAGTTGCTATGAATGAATGGGTCAGCTCTGTCTTCTCCTTTGCCTCCTGTCTCGATGGAACCTTGGTCTTTGGGAGTTGACTCCCATGCTGATGTTTTCTGTTTGCTTTGGTTTTGTGCTGAGCCCTGGTTCCACCGGGAAGCAGTTGCGTGGTTAACTTTGGTGCCGTACCCTCTATGCCACTGATCCTCAGCTGTTTGGCCAGTGTGCCTGTTGCATGAAGGAAGCAGGGTGTGGTAATTGTTCGCTTGTGATTATTGGTTCTGTCTGTAGCTGCTCTTGTCATCCTTCTGGTGTGTGCCGAGGCGAATTCTGAAGCAGACTGGCTCATTGTCACTGAAAAGAATAGAAACCGATCAGACTTGGCAAAAAAAAACACATCAACCAGCAGGTTCCAAAGTAATTTTCCTTTTTATTCATACACAGATGACAGCATTGCTGGCTAGAGCAACATTTATTGCCCGTCCCTAATTACCCAGAGGGTAATTAAGAACCAACCACATTGCTACAGGTCTGGAGTCATATGTAGACCAGACTAGGTAAGGACAGGAATTTCCTTCCCTGAAGGATATTAATGAAACAGGTGGGTTTTTCCAACCATTGATTCCTGGTGATTGTTAGACTCTTAATTCCAGATTTGAGTTTTTTTCAATTGAACTCAAAGTCCACGATCTGCTGTGGTGGGGGATTCGAACCTGGGTCCCAAGGTATCATTGCCTGGCCCTCTGGAGTAACAGTTCAGTGATAAAACAACGAGGCTTTGTCTCCCTCTTTGAGAAGCCAGTGGTTGTGAAAGGCCCACTGGAAACTGCCTTCCTTCAGAATACTCCATGCGTTTTGTATGCTCTGCCAGTGTTGAAAATAAAGACCTGAGAATTAACACTGTTAGCCAGCCCGAAACAATCAACCACAGGCATTCATTTAGAGTGTAGTCATTGTAGTAAACAAGGAAACATGACAGCCAATTGATGGACCATAAGCTCCCACAAATACTAAGATGATCATAACAAGGTCATCTCTTTAAGTTGGTTTGAAGATATTGTTCATGGCGTGTAGATGTCCCTGAGTCCACCAGCGTTTAACTGCCTGGCTCTAATTGCTCCTGGGAAGGTGGTGGTGAGCTGCCTTCCTGAACTGCTGCAGTCTGAGGGTTACATGGACACCCACAGCCCTGAGGGAGGCAATTCCAGGATATGGGATGGGAAGGCTCTGTCGAAGTAGGATTTAAGGACGCTGTTTTTCAATGCAATGGATGCTCTCCCAGCAGTTGAGAAGAATGTGGCTGAATTTCCACCCCAAAACCTCAGGGTGAGGTAATATCATGAGCAGAAGGGAAGAAGCATAAGGGGAGGGGCAGGAGAAACAGGTAGGAGTATCCTCATCAGAATCCCAGAAATGGGAAATGTGTCCACAATTAAGTTAGGGTTACAAGGGGACCAATACTCCACCTTCCCTCCCTCTTCATCCCTATTCCTGATTCCAACCTACTCTCAATCACAAGTCTCTGATGAACCGGTGAGTCTCAGACCATTACAGAGAAACTACCATCAGCATTCTCCTCTGCTGGCCTCTAATTGGCCAATAGCTCTCGGCTGGGAGTGGGGGGAGGCTTTCCACCTTCCAGGATCCTTACTCGAATGGGACGCCCATAGTCATTGGCCAATTACGTGCCTGAGTACCTCTCCCATAGACACAATGTGAAGCCGCCACAGTTCATTAACCATCGAGAGGATAGTGGGGAGAAGCGGCCCCAGTGACCAGAGCTAAATCACCACATTTTCCAGGTTAATGTTCAACAATGAAAAGGTTCCTCCTTACCATGAACACGTCCTGTGCCATGAGGTATGCTGATTAAGAACTTCACAGGACTGGGTACCACCTGATGACTATGCTTTCTATTTCCCACTGGTGCTTTCTCCATACCACCGAAAGAGTAGATTTTACCAGATGTTGCTACTAGGACCAACGTATGATAGCTAGAAAACACAATGTACCATGAAACTAAAATAGAAAGTGTTGGAGAAGCTCAGAGGTCTGGCAGCATCTGTGGGAAGAAAGCAGAGATAACTTTTCAAGTTCGGGGTGACGCCTCATCAGAACCTTGCCATGTACCTACCTCTGTAAATTCACCGTAAACTCCTGACTGTCCTTATCAGCTACATTTATAGAGACTGAGCAATCAGCAATTAGTTCCTGCTCGATTGATTCACCACAATGTGTAATGGACAGCTTGGATTGAAATATGGACACTGCTCATCAATCAACAATTGCCATCAAGTATGGAGTAATTCTTTGTGGAGTTGCGAGAAGTTTGGAATTATATATTATGCTACATTTTTTTACCTTGTTGAACAAACCTCAAACTGTTGGTCATTGCGACTCACAGATTTTAATTTGGCAATATTTATAATATTTTAGTATGATGTACAGGCATGTAACCCAGATAAATGAGTTCCATGACAATAACAGAAATGTCTGGAAAAGCTCAGCAGGTCTGGTAGCAACTGTGGAGAGAAATCCAAGTTAACATTTCAGTTTGAGTGACTGATCATCGCAGATGCTGCCAGAGCTGCTGAACTTTTCCAGCAATTTCTGTTCTTGTTTCTGATTTACAGCATCTGCAGTTTTTTTCAGATCTTAAATGAAATCTATATTTTTCACCCTTCAATCCGACCTGTTGTTTTAAATGGCCCATGATTCCATGCTTGTGAACAGTTCAATTTTCTGCCTTCTGCCCCAATATCTGTACTCAAATTCCAGACTCTTGTCTGTCCTCAGTCACCTTCCCATCTCCGTTAATGGCATGGCCTCAGCAAGGTCAGCAATTTCCTCGTTAAACCTTTCCATATCTCTCTCTCTCTCTCGCTCTTTCCAAATATTGCTTGATGTGGTTTGATATCCAGTTCCCTGTGCAGATGTTTTGCTGTTAAAGGCAGCATTTAAATGTAACTACTGAATCGATATGGAAAAACCTTTTTATTTCACACTTTGGTGAGTTATACCCTGGACTGTCACACTTTTACTCTGCTTCAGAATTCACTTTGTTTAAAGCAAGACCCTTTCACAGAACTGACCCCACCCACAGAAAAGTTCCCACGCAGAGAATTCACCTCTTCCCCCCACAGAACTGCTCCCATCTGAGAGGTTTTTGGATCTGAAACAAAATGGTCTTCAGCCAGAACCTCCCAGATCTGTTCAACATTGATTCTTTATTATACCTTCCTCAATGACTCTAAATATCCAAAACTAGGAGACATGCATTTAAGGGGAAAGGGGGAAAAGTTCAACCAAGATGTGTGGGGCAAGTTTTTTTTACATAGAGTGTGATAAGAGTCTGGACTATACTGCCAGGGGTGGTGATGGAGGTAGATATGATAGGGGCGTTTAGGGGACGTTTCGATAAGCACATGAACATGGAGGGAATGACGTGATATGGACCAAGGGCAGGCAGAAGGGATTAGTTCAATTTGGAAGAGCACAGCAGTTCAGGCAGCATCCGAGGAGCAGTAAAATCGACGTTTCGGGCAAAATCCCTTCATCAGGAATAAAGGCAGGGAGCCTGAAGCGTGGAGAGATAAGCTAGAGGAAGGTGGGGGTGGGGAGAAAGTAGCATAGAGTACAATGGGTGAGTGGGGGAGGGGATGAAGGTGATAGGTCAGGGAGGAGAGGGTGGAGTGGATAGGTGGAAAAGAAGATAGGCAGGTAGGACAAGTCCGGACAAGTCATGGGTGCAGTGCTGAGCTGGAAGTTTGGAACTAGGGTGAGGTGGGGGAAGGGGAAATGAGGAAACTGTTGAAGTCCATGTTGATGCCCTGGGGTTGAAGTGTTCCGAGGCGGAAGATGAGGCGTTCTTCCTCCAGACGTCTGGTGGTGAGGGAGCGGTGGTGAAGGAGGCCCAGGACCTCGATGTCCTCGGAAAGGGGTGGGCAGGGAAATATATCCTGGTGGTGGGGTCTTTTTGGAGGTGGCGGAAATGTCGGCAGATGATTTGGTTTATGCGAAGATTGGTAGGGTGGAAGGTGAGCACCAGGGGCGTTCTGTCCTTGTTACGGTTCCACCCTCCTCCCTGACCTATCACCTTCATCCCCTCTCCCACTCACCTATTTTACTCTATGCTACTTTCTCCCCACCCCCACCCTCCTCTAGCTTATCTCTCCACGCTTCAGGCTCTCTGCCTTTATTCCTGATGAAGGGCTTTTGCCCGAAACGTCGATTTTACTGCTCCTCGGATGCTGCCTGAACTGCTGTGCTCTTCCAGCACCACTAATCCAGAATGTGGTTTCCAGCATCTGCAGTCATTGTTTTTACCTATTAGTTTAATTTGGTCTCATGTTTGGCTCACCATGGGCCGATGGGCCTATTCCTGTGCTCCACTGTTATAGGTTCAATGACTCCCTCTGATGGTACAGGTTAGTGGCAGACTCAAGTAGACAAATGCCCTTTGTAATTTTCAATACATTTCTTCAGCCACTGAGCTGCACCAGCATGGAATAATGGTGACGGCAAATTTCTGCTGATTGCATGATGCTCAGAGAAAGTTGTCAAATTTTACTTGTTTTTTTCAGCATATAACCACTAGGGACACTTAATTTGGAGACGACGCTGTTGGACTGGGGTGTACAAAGTTAAAAAATCACACAACACCAGGTTATAGTCCAACAGGTTTATTTGGAAGCACTAGCTTTCGGAGCACCGCTCCCTCATCACGTGACAACCACCTGATGAAGGAGCAGCGCTCCAAAAGCTGGTGCTTCCAAATAAACCTGTTGGACTATAACCAGATACTCTTAAAACATTCACGTTAAAGAATGAAGCAGATCTGAATACGGATAGACACAAGGAAGTAAACATTTGCAGAAATAAAGAAAATTCTCCTAAAATCAATTTGCACCATACTCAGAGTGATATCACTGGCTTCTGCTAAAATTAATTTAATAACTTAAGATTAATAAATAGCCATGTTTGGGCTGTCAAAGCTGTAATGGTGGTACACAGGGCAATAAGCTGTGAAGAGACAGAAAGAGACAAAACAAAGAGTTCTAAGTACTTTAACCAGAAACTGCACTTGGAGGAAAAACCTTTAACATTTTTTATTGGATCCTTCACCAGATATCTGAGGCAGGAACAATTCTGTTTCAGTCTTGAATTGATCACAGAGGTTCACTCTTGCTCTGTCTGATTTGTGGGAACGCATAGGTTCAGCCGAACATAATTATGTTTGGATTGGAGCTCAAATCAGAAGAATCGTCAGAAGTCGCATGACATCAGGGTTATACTCCACCAGGTTTATTCTTCAAAGGGGCAGCACGCTGAAAACTTGTGATTTCAATAAACCTGTTGGAAGGGTCTGTTTGCATGTTCTATGACTATAACCTGGTGTCTTTTGACATTGTCCACTCCAATCCAACACTGGCACCTCCACATCAGAAAAATCATGCCATCATGGGGTGGCATGACGGCTCAGTGGTTAGCACTGCTACCTCACAGCGCCAAGGGACCCAGGTTCAATTCCAACCTCGGACGATTGTGTGGAGTTTGCATATTCTCCCCGTGTCTGCGTGGGTTTCCTCCAGGTGCTCTGGTTTTCTCCCACAGTCCAAAGATGTGCAGGTCAGGTGCATTGGCCATGATGAATTGTCCATTGTGATAGGTGCATTAGTCAGGGGTAAAAATAGGTCAGGGGAATGGGTCTGGGTGGGTTACTCTTCGGAGGGTCGGTGTGGACTTGTTGGGCTGAAGTGCCTGTTGCCACACTATGGAGAGTCTAATCTAATCTTTCTGGCATTGCATGGGGTTAATTTCCTGATTCTGAGACCCAGAGGTTAGTTACCTGCAAGGTTCTTTCTCCCAATTGTACCACAGACATTATTGTCATCTTTCCACATTTCTTTCAGTTGATGTTTTCCTAACTTACCTCCCACATGCAATCTGAGAGACTTCACTCCCAAGTAGCTGAGTAACCAGCTGTGGTTTGATCTCATCACTTTTTGTGCTGTGTCCAAGTTGTCCATAACTCCCAGCCCCGCAGGTAAAAACAGACCCGTCCTAGAAAGGAGATAACAGCTTGCATTTATAATGTAAGAACATACAAACTAAGAGCCATTCAGCCCCTCAAGCCTGCTCTGTTATTTAACACGAACATGGCTGATCTTATCTTGGCCTCAACTCCACTTTCCTGTCCACTCTCCATAGCCTTTTAACCTGTTCCTGATTAAAAATGTCTATCTCTTCCATAAATTGACTCAAAGTCCCAGAATCCACTGCACTCTGGCGGAGTGAATTCCTAAGATTCACCATTCTTTGGGGGAAGTAATTTCTCCGCATCTGTGTTTTAGATCTGACACCCCTTATTCTAAAACTGTGACCTCTCATTGTAGATTGCCCCAGATGAGGAAACATCCTCTCCACGTTACTTTCTCAATCCCCTTTTGCACCTTACAAACCTGAATTAGCTCTCCTCTTATCCTTCTACACTCTAAGGGTGCATAGGCCTAAACTGCTCTTCATAAGACAAACCATCTATATCTGGACTGAGTCTAGTGAACCTTCTCTGAGCTGCCTCCCAATTGAATTTACATCAATTTCTATAGCACCTTTAAAAGGGGAACCTAACCAAGCAGTTTCACAGGAGCATTTATCAAACACAAACTGACTTTGAATTTTACTGGTGCTGAAAATGTGTTGCTGGAAAAGTGCAGCAGGTCAGGCAGCATCCAAGGAACAGGAGAATCGACGTTTCAGGCATCAGCCCTTCTTCAGGAATCCTGAAGAAGGGCTGATGCCCGAAATGTCGATTCTCCTGTTCCTTGGATGCTGCCTGACCTGCTGCGCTTTTCCAGCAATACATTTTCAGCTCTGATCTCCAGCATCTGCAGTCCTCACTTTCTCCTCGTTGAATTTTACTGGAAACCTGAGGTAACAGGCTGGGAGGTAAGGGCAGTCTAAATAGCTGATGTGTATACTTAAAGGCCCGACTAGATGTTCTGAGATATAGAGAGTAGGCCAAAGGGAAGGAAGTCAATCCCGTGACCACAAAAACTGTCCCTTTCCCAGTTTGGGTTTCTCTGTTCCTTGACCCCTGAACTCACCTATCTATCTTCCCAGGTCACCTTCCGGGCTTCCAGTTGTTGAAATATTTTTTTCCCAGGACTCTACTTGAGATTTTTTTGATTTCGAGGGGCTACCTTTTGGTTTTCAGTGGCTTTTTTTTCATTTTCACTAACTCCTTTCTGTGGTGATGCAGTCATGTAGTAACATTGCCTTCTGTATTTTAGTTAACCTTTAGGCCAATTGGACCAATAGAAACAGAATTAAAATAATTCATTAACATCCTCAATAATGGCTTACCATAAGTCCCCTGACTTACCATAGACCCTACAAATTAAAGCCACAGACCTGATGATAGCAGCTGATCTACTGCAAGAGCCGTATGGTAGGCCAGGCCGAGCGGCCTATGCTTCCAGGGTGCTACAGGCCATGGAGCAAGGGTTTTCCATGCGCAAACGCCACCTCCTCACACTCTTTCGGTTTGAACCCACTGACCATACGAACCGAACACACACCCCCCCCCACCTTAAAGCGACAACACACAAGGAATGCACAATATTTAAATTGGTGCGAGTCAAAAGATATAAGTTGGCAATAAAATATTTTTTTCAAATGACTGATGCACTTCTACACACAAAGAGCCATCACTCTAGACATGTTTCTAGTGGTCATAGATAAGTGGTTATCTCTTTTCGCATCAGAGAGCGGCGGGAGCTGGGCGGAAGTGAAGGCAGAGCGCAGAGCCGGTCGGGAAGGTAAGTGATTGTTATACCATAATACAATAAGCTTCAATCTGCAATTTGAGAGGGAGAGGGTACCATCGGAAGTGACAATATTTCAGTTGAATAAAGGGAACTATGGAGCTATGAGGGAGGAGCTGGCCAAAGTTCAATGGTGCAATACCTTAGCAGGGATGACAGTGGAGGAACAATGGCGGATATTTCTGTGTATAATGCAGAAGTTGCAGGATCAGTTCATTCCTAAAAGGAAGAAAGATCCTAGGAGGAGGCATGGGTGGCCGTGGCTGACAAGGGAAGTTAAGAAACATATAAAGTTAAAAGAGAAAAAGTATAACATAGCAAAGATAAGTGGGAAAACGGAGGACTGGGAAGCTTTTAAAAAACAACAGAGGATTACTAAGAAGGAAATACGCAGAGAAAAAATGAGGTACGAAGATAAACTGGCCAAAAATATAAAGGAGGATAGTAAAAGTTTTTTAAGGTATGTGAAAGGCAAAAAAAATGGTTAAGACTAAAATTGGGTCCTTGAAGACAGAAACAGGGGAATATATTTCAGGGAACAAAGAAATGGCAGAAGAATTGAATTGGTACTTCAGATCTGTGTTCACTGGGGAAGACACAAGCAATCTCCCTGAGGTAACAGTGGCTGAAGGACCTGAACTGAAGGGAATTTATATTTGCCAGGAATTGGTGTTGGAGAGACTGTTAGGTCTGAAGGTTGATAAGTCCCCAGTGCCTGATGGTCTACATCCCAGGGTACTGAAGGAGGTGGCTCGAGAAATCATGGATGCGTTGGTAATTATTTTCCAGAGTTCGATAGATTCGGGATCAGTTCCTGCGGATTGGAGGGTGGCTAATGTTATACCACTTTTTAAGAAAGGTGGGAGAGAGAAAACAGGAAATTATAGACCAGTTAGTCTGACCTCAGTGGTGGGAAAGATGCTGGAGTCCATTATAAAGGATGAAATTACGGCACATCTGGATAGTAGTAACAGGATAGGTCAGAATCAGCATGGATTTATGAAGGGGAAATCATGCTTGACTAATCTTCTGGAATTTTTTGAGGATGTAACTCTGAAGATGGATGAGGGAGATCCAGTAGATGTAGTGTACCTGAACTTTCAGAAAGTTTTTGATAAAGTCCCACATAGGAGGTTAGTGAGCAAAATTAGAACCTAGAACATAGAACATAGAACAATACAGCACAGAATAGGCCCTTCGGCCCACGATGTTGTGCCGAACTTCTATCCTAGATTAAGCACCCATCCATGTACCTATCCAAATGCCGCTTAAAGGTCGCCAATGATTCTGACTCTACCACTCCCACGGGCAGTGCATTCCATGCCCCCACCACTCTCTGGGTAAAGAACCTACCCCTGACATCTACCCTATACCTTCCACCTTTCACCTTAAATTTATGTCCCCTTGTAACACTCTGTTGTACCCGGGGGAAAAGTTTCTGACTGTCTACTCTATCTATTCCTCTGATCATCTTATAAACCTCTATCAAGTCACCCCTCATCCTTCGCCGTTCCAACGAGAAAAGGCCGAGAACTCTCAACCTATCCTCGTACGACCTATTCTCTATTCCAGGCAACATCCTGGTAAATCTCCTCTGCACCCTCTCCAAAGCTTCCACATCTTTCCTAAAGTGAGGCGACCAGAACTGCACACAGTACTCCAAATGTGGCCTAACCAAAGTCCTGTACAGCTGCAACATCACTTCACGACTCTTGAATTCAATCCCTCCGCGAATGAATGATAATACACCATAGGCCTTCTTACAAACTCTATCCACCTGAGTGGCAACTTTCAAAGATCTATGTACGTAGACCCCAAGATCCCTCTGTTCCTCCACCTGACTAAGAACCCTACCATTAACCCTGTATTCTGCATTCTTATTTGCTCTTCCAAAATGGACAACCTCACACTTGGCAGGGTTGAACTCCATCTGCCAGTCCTCTGCCCAGCTCTGCATCATATCTAAGTCCCTTTGCAAACGACAAATGCCCTCCTCACTGTCCACAACTCCACTTATCTTCGTATCATCTGCGAATTTACTGACCCACCCTTCAACTCCCTCATCCAAGTCATTAATAAAAATTACAAACAGCAGAGGACCCAGAACTGATCCCTGCGGAACTCCACTTGTAACTGGGCTCCAGGCTGAATATTTACCATCTACCACCACTCTCTGACTTCGACCGGTTAGCCAGTTTTCTATCCAATTGGCCAAATTTCCCTCTATCCCATGCCTCCTGACTTTCCGCATAAGCCTACCATGGGGAACCTTATCAAATGCCTTACTAAAATCCATGTCACTACATCCACTGCTCTACCCTCATCCACATGCTTGGTCACCTCCTCGAAGAATTCAATAAGACTTGTAAGGCAAGACCTACCCTTCACAAATCCGTGCTGGCTGTCCCTAATCAAGCAGTGCCGTTCCAGATACTCGTAAATCCTATCCCTCAGTACCCTTTCCATTACTTTGCCTACCACAGAAGTAAGACTAACTGGCCTGTAATTCCCGGGGTTATCCCTATTCCCTTTTTTGAACAGGGGCACAACATTCGCTACTCTCCAGTCCCCTGGTACCACCCCCGTTGACAAGGAAGACGAGAAGATCATTGCCAACGGTACTGCAATTTCCTCTCTTGCTTCCCACATAATCCTAGGATATATCCCATCAGGCCTGGGGGACTTGTCTATCCTCAAGTTGTTCAAAATGTCTAACACATCGTCCTTCCTAACAAGTATCTCTTCTAGCTTACCAGTCCGTTTCACACTCTCCTCTTCAACAATACGGTCCCTCTCGTTCGTAAATACTGAAGAGAAGTACTTGTTCAAGACCTCTCCTATCTCTTCTGACTCAATACACAATCTCCCACTACTGTCCTTGATCGGACCTACCCTCGTTCTCGTCATTCTCAGGTTTCTCACATACGCATAAAATGCCTTGGGGTTATCCTTGATCCTATCCGCCAAGGATTTTTCATGCCCTCTCTTAGCTCTCCTAATCCCTTTCTTCAGCTCCCTTCTGGCTATCCTGTATCCCTCCACTGCTCTGTCTGAACCCTGTTTCCTCAACCTTATGTAAGCCTCCTTCTTCCTCTTTACTAGACATTCAACCTCCCTCGTCAACCAAGGCTCCCTCACACGACCATTTCTTTCCTGCCTGATAGGTACATACATATCAAGGACACGTCGTATCTGCTCCTTGAAAAAGTTCCACATTTCCACCACATCCTTCCCTGACAGCCTATGCTCCCAACTTATGCTCCTCAAATCCTGTCTTACAGCATCGTAATTTCCCTTCCCCCAATTGTAAAATCTACCTTGTTGTGCGCACCTATCTCTCTCCATAACCAAGGTGAAAGTCACAGAATTGTGGTCACCATCACCAAAATGTTCACCCACTAACAAGCCCACCACTTGTCCCGGTTCATTACCGAATACCAAATCCAATATGGCCTCCCCTCTGGTTGGCCAATCTACATACTGAGTTAGAATCAGGGCGCATGGTATTGGGGGCAAAGTACGAACTTGGATTGAAAGTTGGTTGGCTGATAGGAAACAAAGAGTAGTGATAAATGGCTCCATTTCGGAATGGCAGGCAGTGACCAGTGGGGTACTGCAGGGATCAGTACTGGGGCTGCAGGTTTTTACAATGTATGTTAATGATATAGAAGATGGTATTCGCAATAACATTAGCAAATTTGCTGATGATACTAAGCTGGGTGGCAGGGTGAAATGTGATGAGGATGTTAGGAGATTACAGGGTGACCTGGACAAGTTAGGTAAGTGGTCAGATGCATGGCAGATGCAGTTTAATGTGGATAAATGTTTGGTTATCCACTTTGGTGGCAAGAACAGGAAGGCAGATTACTACCTAAATGGAATCAATTAGGTAAAGGGGCAGTACAGAGAGATCTGGGTGTTCTTGTACACCAGTCACTGAAGGTAAGCATGCAGGTACAGCAGGTAGTGAAGAAGGCTAATAGCATGCTGGCCTTCATAACAAGAGGGATTGAGTATAGAAGCAAAGAGGTTCTTCTGCAGCTGTACAGGGCCCTGGTGAGACCACACCTGGAGTACTGTGTGCAGTTCTAGTCTCCAAATTTGAGGAAAGACATTCTGGCTATTGAGGGAGTGCAGCGTAGGTTCACAAGGTCAATTCCTGGAATGGCGGGATTACCTTACACTAAAAGACTGCAGCGACTGGGCTTGTATACCCTTGAGTTTAGAAGACTGAGAGGGGATCTGATTGAGACATATAAGATTATTAAAGGATTGGACACTCTGGAGACAGGAAACATGTTTCCGCTGATGGGTGAGTGCCGAACCAGAGGACACAACTTAAAAATACGGGGTAGACCATTTAGGACAGAGATGAGGAGAAACATCTTCACCCAGAGAGTGGTGGGCTGTGTGGAATGCTCTGCCCCAGAGGGAAGTGGAGGCCCAGTCTCTGGATTCATTTAAGAAAGAATTGGATAGAGCTCTCAAAGATTGTGGAATCAAGGTTTATGGAGATAAGGCAGGAACAATTTAGGTAAAGGATGATCAGCCATGATCATATTGAATGGTGGTGCAGGCTCGAAGGGCAGAATGGCCTACTCCTGCACCTATTGTCTATTGTCTACATCTAACACAGCCAATGCACCACAAGTAATCAACAGTATGTGAAACGCTTTAAGATGAGTTGAGATATGTAAATGCAAATCTTAATGAAATAAAACTGTTCAGTATTGTTCATTACAATAGTATGAATTACATTTTCTCCATATAATAACTCCTGAACTTATACAGCTTGGGACATCAGACTCATTAACAAGACATTAATTACCTCAGTGACTTCACTTTCTCCTGTTCAGGTAGCTGAGTATTTCTTATTTAAAAAGGTTAAAGGTTGAAGTCAGTGAGGTAATTAACTCCTTGTAAATAAATGTGCAGTCTCTGGCTTAAGAAAAAATAAAAAATTGCTTCCACAGGTAAGAAAGTCAGTAATCATAAAAAAATTAAATAATTGATAAAAGAAATTTTTATTTCACACAGTGAGCTGTTATAATCTGCAGTTAGAGTGGTGCTGGAAAAGCACAGCAGGTCAGGCAGCATCTGAGGAGCAAGAAAATCAACGTTTCGGGCAAAAGCCCTTCATCAGGAATAGAGGCAGGGTGCCTGCAGAGTGGAGAGATAAATGAGAGACGGGTGGGGGTGGGGAGAAATTAACATAAAGCAACTGTGGCTGTGGTAGCGAGTCTGTTTCAGGACATGGTTGAACAGCTTCAGGGCAGAGGAGATGACCTGAGGGTTACAGTGAGGGAGAGATTCACTGAGATTCTTGTAGAGAGAGGAGGAAAACTTCTTCAAGGCAGGTATCCTTGCAAGAGGATTCGCAGTAGGGTTAAAATCAACGAGGTAAAAACAAGGACTGCAGATGCTGGAGACCAGAGTCTAGATTAGAGTGGTGCTGGAAAAGCACAGCAGGTCAGGCAGTATCCAAGGAGCGGGAAAATCGACACTTCAGGCAAAACTGAAAGTGCGGGGTAAGTGGATTCAATTGAAACTTTTAAAAGGGCAATTGGACAAACAGCTGAAGGATGAAAACAGTTCAAGAGATATGGAGAAAGGATGGGGATGTGGGATTAATTGGGTAGCTTTTAGAAAGAGCTAGCACAGCCAAAGTAGACCGACTGGACACTTTCTGAGTGAAGGGATTCTATGATTTCTTGGGATTTAAATAAACGTTGGGCTGAATGATAGTCTCAGTAACGGTGGCCATGACACTATCATCAATTGTCATAAAGACCCCATCTGGTGTTCACTCACATGTCCTTCAGGGAAGGAAACTCCATCCTTACCTGGTCAGACTTACACGTGACTCCAGACCCACTCCCCTCTGAAAGAGCCTCACAAGCCGCTCAGTTTAAGGGAAATTAGGGACGTGCAACACATGCTGGCTCCAACAACAATACCCTCACTCCATGAAAGAATAAAGAAAAATAAAGAAAAGCCTGCCCTCATAGTCTAGGGGCTAGGATTTGGTGCTTTCACTACTGCTGCCCGGGTTCGAATCCCGGTCAGGGAATGGGAATTCTGTTCTGCAAATGTATCCTGGTAACAGTGTTTCTGACTGATTTAGGGGGTGGCACGGTGTTTCAGTCATTAGCACTGCTGCCTCACAGCACCAGGCACCTAGGTTCGATGCATGTCTGTGTGGAGTTTGCACATTCTCTCTGTGTCTGTGTGAGTTTCCTCCGGGTGCTCCGGTTTCCTCCCACAGTCCAAAGATCTGCAGACTAGGCTGAATTGGCCATGTTAAATTTCCATAGTATTCAGGAATATGTAGGAGGGTAAACGTAGAGTAATAGGGGAGTGGAATGGGTCTGGGTGGGTTACCCTTCGGAGGGTCAGTGTGGACTTATTGTGTTTCCACACTGTAGGGATTCTATAAGTTTTCTATGAAATTCCCTGATTTGTGGATACAAACCTTCCCCAGTGCAGACTTGGTCAAGGGATTCATTCAGGTTTTTCTTTGTTTTGTTAGGAAGATTACAGGGTCAGATAGACTTTCACACAGGATGACCCCCTCATTCAAACTCATTATTTGCTCCCCCATTGCAAAAGTGTGGACCTGAAACTTTGACACAATGTTGATGAATACATCGTAAAGCAGAGTGCCCTGGTCTATTCTCATGAATGAAAACACTGACTTAACCTTGATTTACAAATCCCCAAGGATCAGGAGCCAGTGTCTCAGAAGGACCTGAGCATTAACATCGCCGACTGTCAGATAAGAACAATCTTGTTTGATAAATTATGCTGAAAAATATTTGAATGGATTTTGAGGTTTAACACTCTTGTCTCTTGTGTCAGATGTTCATAGCTTGAGCCCCATTACAAAGACTTGCGCACAGAATCAAAGCTGATTCTTCCCATGCGTTGCTGAGAGATCTTGGCACTGTTGAAAGTTCTGTTGTTGTTGAGCTAATAACAGATTCCAGACTAGAGAGCAAGTGTGCCTTTAAGACAATGATGTGATGATATGTGATGCTCCAGTATTCACCTTCAGTCACCCTCTCTGTGTAATGGTGTCAGTGTTGTGTGTGTTCAATAACTGGTGTATATAATGCACAATAACATCAGAATCCAGACTATGTACAAGTCTGTGGTGTTAGAGCAACGTGAATAGCTAGTGGTGTTAATAAACTTCAAGATATCTGTCTCAATAAAATCCCGATCTTTATGGTAAATATTTAGTGAGGTAAAAAATAGGGAAGCACTCAGATCATATCAAAAGAGCAGTGGTGTTTGACCCAAGAAACTACCTCAGTCTTTGTGGCTGAGATGTTAAACCTAGACCCTGTTTGTCTCTCAGCTGGATGTAGAAAATCCTATGGCACTCTGTTGAAGAACTGTAAGGGTGTTATCACCAATGCGCTGGCTAATATCTATTCCACAATCATCATCATAGTATTTGATCAGCTCATTTATCACATTGCTAATTGAGTACTGTTGATAAAAGCAACGTTATCAAAGTTTTTCATCTTACACTCATTCTACATGGACAGGGGTGGCACAGTGGCTCAGTGGTTAGTACTGCTGCTCCATAGCACCAGGGACCCAGGTTCGATCCCACCCTTGGGTGACTGTCTGTGTGGAGTTTGCACATTCTCCCCACGTCCGTGTGGGTTTCCTCCAGGTGCTCCGGTTCCCTCCCATAGTCCAAAGATGTGCAGGTTATATGGATTAGCCATACTAAATTGCCCATTGTGTCCAGGGATGTGCAGGCTAGGGGGTTAGCTATGGGAAATGTGGGATTAAAGGAATGGGTTCACATGGGGATGCTCTTTGGAGGGTTGGTGTGGATTTGACGGGGTGAATGGACTTCTCACATACTGCTTTTATGTGAGAATGTCAAATTACAATTTACATGCATGAGGAAAGGGAAACAGATTAGTTGTAAAATTATCCCTAAATTGGAGAAGGGAAAAAAATTTGTAGGTGTAACAACTACTTCTTGTTTGAGGTATTTTAGTTGTTGGAGGTGGTTTCCTCGAATTCTAGGTGCAGTAATTGCTGTTTTATACGCTGTTGCATTGTTTTGGAGAGAAAAAAGTCCAAACAACAGCACTTTTAAAAGGTAGAAAGACAGACAAAGGAGAGAGAGAAAGAAACCCACAGTGCTAACTGACACAGCAGTGAATCTGCGCAGTTACTGCCTTTGCTGTTTGAATTTGTGTATCGCTGGACATCGGAGCGTAGCACAAACAGCCAAGTTTCTGGTATCAAGACAGACCCTAATGTAATGAGAGGTACGTCGGGTTCCAAGTGATCGATTGTGTTCGGGGACTCTCTAGTCAGAGGTACAGACAGGTGTTTCCATGGCCAGCAGCAAAAAATCAGAATGGTGTGTTGTTTCCCTGGTGCCAAGATCAAGGATGTCTCAGAGAGGGTACAGAATGTTCTCACGGGGGAGAGGGGCCAGCAAGAGGTCATTGTACACATTGGAACCAATGACATAGGAAGGGAAAAGAATGACATTTTGAAGGGAGAGTATAGAAAGTTAGGCAGGAATTTAAAAATTTACTATCCTCGAGGGTAGTAATATCTGGATTATTCCTGGTGCTACGAGCTAGTGAGGGTAGGAATAGGAGGATAGAGCAGATGAATGTGTGGCTGAGGAGCTGGTGTATGGGAGATGGATTCACATTTTTGGATCATTGGAATCTCTGCTAGGGTGGAAGTGACCTGTACAAGAGGATGGATTGCACCTGAATTGGAAGGGGACTAATATACTGGCAGGGAGACTTGCTAGAGCAGCTCAGGAGGATTTAAATAGTAAGGGGGTGGGGGGGAGTGGGACCAGGGAGATACTGAGGAAAGAGATCCATCTGAAACAGGTACAGTTGCGTAAAGAAGCGAGTCAAACAGTCAGGGCAGGCAGGAACAAAGCAGAGAACAGGGTAGGGCTGACAAATTAAACTGCATTTACTTCAAGGCAGATGAACTCGGCATAGTTGGGAACATGGGACTGGGATATCATAGCAATTACAGAAACGTGGCTCAGGGATGGACAGGACTGGCAGCTTAATGTTCCAGGGTACAAATGATACAGGAAGGATAGAAAGGGAGGCAGGGGAGGAGGGAGAGTGGAGTTTTTGATAAGGGATAGATACAGTTGTATTGAGGGAGGATATTCCTGGAAATACATCCAGGGAAGTTATTTGGTGGAACTGAGAACTAAGAAAGGGATGGTCACCTTATTGGGATTGTATTATAGACCCCTTAATAGTCAGCTGGAAATTGAGAAATAAATTTGTAAGGAAATCTCAGAGTCATAGAGTCACAGAGATGTACAGCATGGAAACAGACCCTTCAGTCCAACCCGTCCATGCCAACCAGATATCCCAACCCAATCTAGTCCCACCTGCCAGCATCTGGCCCATATCCCTCCAAACCCTTCCTATTCATGTACCCATCCAAATGCCTTTTAAATGTTGCAATTGTACCAGCCTCCACCACATCCTCTGGCAGCTCATTCCATACATGTACCACCCTCTGAGTGAAAAACTTGCCCCTTAAGTCTCTTTTATCTCTTTCCCCTCTCATCCTAAAACCATGCCCTCTAGTTCTGGACCCCCCATCCCAGGGAAAAGACTGTCTATTTATCCTATCCATGCCCCTCATGATTTTATAAACCTCTATAAGGTCACCCCTCAGCCTCCAACGCTCCTAGGAAAACAGCCCTAGACTATTCAACCTCTCCCTACAGCTCTAATCCTCCAACCCTGGCAACATCCTTGTAAATCTTTTCTGAACCCATTCAAGATTCACAACTCCTTTCTGATAGGAAGAAGACCAGAATTACACGCAGTATTTCAACAATGGCCAAACTAATATCCTGTACAGCCGCAACATGACCTCCCAACTCCTGTACTCAATACTCTGACCAATAAAGGAAAGCATACCAAACACCTTCTTCACTATCCTATCTACTTGTGACTCCGCTTTCAAGGAGCTATGAACCTGCACTGCAAGGTCTCTTTGTTCAGCAACACTCCCCAGGACCTTACCATTATGTGTATAAGTCCTGCTAAGATTTGCTTTCCCAAAATGTAACACTTCCTATTTATCTAAATTAATCTGCCACTTCTCAGTCCGTTGGCCCATCTGATCAAGATCCTGTTGTAATCTGAGGTAACCTTCTTCACTGTCTACTACACCTCCAATTTTGGTGTGTAATGGAAAATTATCCATTTACTTTGAAGTTAATTATCCATTTACTATGAAATTTGAAAGGGAATGCTTTCCTTTAACTTAATGCTGTATAAGTTGAACAATACTTTGATGAAGGCCTGTAGTCAGCTTATCTCTGTGAGAATGCTGTAAACATTCAGCTCGACCTTGTGATCATCGAACTCAGCGAAAGCTAAAGAACTGTTATGTCTAAGACGAGGGGATTCGCCCTTGACAGTGTGATAAGAAACAGAATAAAGCAAGAGTCTGTACTATGTTAAGGCACTCCTTTACATGAAGGCATCTAGCATTTGTGTACTGGTGTCACTTCTACAGAGGTAACAATAAAGCTCCTTTCTTTGCTCTTGCTAATAATTGTGTCAAGTCAATTTAGTTTCCATGACAGGTGTCATCGGCAAACTTACTAATTGTACCTCTTATACTCACATCCAAATCATTTATATAAATGATGAAAAGTAGTGGACCCAGCACCGATCCTTGTGGCATTCCACTGGTCACAGGCCTCCAGTCTGAAAAACAACCCTCCACCACCACCCTCTGTCTTCTACCTTTGAGCCAGTTCTGTATCTAAATGGCTAGTTCTCCCTGTATTCCTTGCTCACCTTGAGATCTAACCTTGCTCAACAGTCTCCCATGGGGAATCTTGTCGAACACCTTACTGAAGTGCATATAGATCACATCCACCGCTCTGCCCTCATCAATCCTCTTTGTTACTTCTTCAAAAAACTCAATCAAGTTTGTGATACATGATTTCCTCCGCACAAAGTCGTTGACTATCCCTGATCATTCCTTGCCGTTCCAAATACATGTACATCCTATCCCTCAGGATTCCATCTAACAACTTGCCCACCACCGACGTCAGGCTCATTGGTCTATAGTTCCCTGACTTGTCCTTACCACCTTTCTTAAACAGTGGCGCCACGTTAGCCAACCTCCAGTCTTCAAAGACCTCACAGAGGTTTATAAAATCATGATGGGCATGGATAGGATAAATAGACAAAGTCCTTCCCCTAGGATGGTGGAGGGCATAGGTTTAGGGTGAGAGGGGACAGATATAAAAGAGACCTAAGGGGCAACTTTTTCACACAGAGGGTGGTGTGTGTATGGAATGAGCTGGCAGACGAAGTGGTGGAGGCTGGTATAATTTATAACATTTAAAAGATATCTGGATGAGTATTTGAATAAGAAGGGTTTAGAGGGATATGGGCCAAGTGCTGGCAAATGGGACGAGAACAGGTTGGGATATCTGGCCGGCATGGACAAGTTGGAGTGAAGGGTCTGTTTCTGTGCTGTACATCTCTATGACTCTATGACCTGCAGTGTAGGTTGTTCTGCACATCACTATTTGAGACACCTTGCTGTGCACAAATTGGCTGCTGAATTTCCCGGGTTACTTTGCTTTCTGTTCATTAATTAGAAATGTCCTGAGGTCTAAAAAGCACCTTAGAAATTCAAATCTTTGCAAACCTTGAAGAAATTGCAATTTTACAATTAAAATTTGTCATATTCTCCAAGCAGACCTTAGTCAGCATGGCAGTGTGCTGTGCTCCACAGGAAATGTAGACAATCTTCTTCCACTCCAATAGCTTCACATACGTAGGAAGATGCCGAGCTGGGATAAACAAAAAGAAATATAATCTTTTATTCCTGTATTCCTGACACCTTGGAATGTAAAACTGAAGTAATGCACAAATACAAAAGAGACTTGGGGAATGTTGCCGAACAAAGGGACCTGAGGATTCTGGTTCACAGTTCCTTGAAAATGGAGTCACGGGTAGACAGGTCGGGAAGAAGGCATTTGGTACATTTGCCTTCTTCGGTCAGTGCATTGAGGATTGGAGTTGGGACATCATGTTGTAGCTGGATAGGACATTGGTTAGGCCACTTTTACAATAACGGGTTCAATTCTGGTCGCCCCATCATAGGAAGGATTTGGTTTATATATTTTCACATGGTTTGTTACAAAATACAGTGAAAAATGTGGCCCAGTGTCGCCACTCACAGCGAGGCCCAGCAAGGGCTCATGGTGGTTCCAAGAGAGGGTGATTCTTGTTCCGGTGACCTGGTGAGGGGACTCATGGCTAGCTGCTCCAGTCCCATGACTGAGCTCTTAACAAGAATGACTGTCAAGTTGAACTTTAATTTTTTTGCCTTTATATTCTATATTTTGGTTTATTTTTCTGTATTTTAAGATGGTGCCAGTGAGTGGGAACACTGGGCCACATTTTTCGCTGTATTTTGTAACAAACCACGTGAAAATAAGTAAATCCAATCCTTCCTATGATGGGGTGACCAGAATTGAACCCGCTATTGTAAAAGTGGCCTAACCAATGTCCTGTCCAGATACAACATGATGTCCCAACTCCAATCCTCAATGCACTGACCGAAGAAGGCAAGTGTACCAAACGCCTTTTTCCCGACCTGTCTACCCGTGACTCCATTTTCAAGGAACTGTGAACCAGAATCCTCAGGTCCCTGATGGGGGCTGTTAAACTGATCCCCAATCAGGGAGCCCTGGCTGACAGATATAAACAGGAGCGTCAGAGGTTCTGTTCACTCTGAGAGCTGGCTCTGAGGGAGCTGGATCAGTGTCAAGGACTCTCCCTGTATAAATAAAGGGTGATTGGTGATGGGATCCCAGCCTCTGTGGAGTTATTTCATGCTCCATATTTCTTTGTGTATTTTAAACCCTGCATCAGCCCTCACCAAAGCAGCCGCCATCGATGCCGTCAGGTCCCGCCACCGGCCCATACTCGTCACAGCCACCAAGACTCTACTGCGGGCACACATCGCCAATGCAGCTACTGCCGATGTCACCGGCTCCTCATACTGGGCCCAAAGCCACCCTCTCCTCCACCTCCAGGAAGCCACTCTGGATGCAGACACTGTGGGGAACCCACACTCACCTCCACTGCAGCAGCAGCCTTCAGCCAGCGCTGGGCCCACCTCATCGATACAGAAACCACTGGCAACCAAACCCACCACCGATGCCATCACCATAACCGCTCTCTTCACAAGGAGCGAGGAGAAAGAAGAAAAACAACGGAGAAAGGGAAAAATGGAGTGGATGAGCCCCGTGCTCAGGACTCCTACTCCACCACCATTAACAAGGATGTTGTGAAATTTGAAAGAGTTCAGAAAAGATTTACAAAGATGATGCCAGGGTTGGAGGGTTTGAGCTATAGGGAGAGGTTGAATAGGCTGGGGCTGTTTTCTCTGGAGCATCAGAGACTAAGGGGTGACCTTATAGAGGTTTATAAAATCATGAGGGGCACGGATAGGATAAATAGACAAGGTCTTTTCCCTGGAGTGGGGGAGTCCAGAACTAGAGCCAGCAATGTTTTGCTCCTGCCGTGTTTGTGAGTTTGCAGTGTTCATATGGTCCACATGCTTATTCAGGAACATCACACTGAACTGAACTTTATAGGTCATGGGGAACATTCATCATGTGTTTTGAAAGTTTGATGTTTAAAAGTTCCCATTTGGCAACATGGGAGATAAAATGTGATGGTAGCCTCTAAAACATTATGGGGTATTTTCAAGAGCTAAAGTTCCTGCATAGCTTACCTGACTGGGACACAGCTTACAGAGTGAAGCCCCTGGTGCTATGGGCCATTTCAATGACGTGCCTTACCATTGAACGTTACCCAAAGAAATATGGAGCATGAAATAACTTCACAGGAGGCTGATATCCTGTCACCCTTTATTTACATGTGTAGAATCCTTGACACTCATCCAGCTCCCTCAGAGCCAGCTCTTAGAGTGAACAGAACCTCTGACACTCCTGTTTATATCTGTCAGCCAGGGCTCCCTGATTGGATCAGTTTAACAGCCCCCATCAGGGAACTCATATTTTATGGAGTCCAGTTAGCTAACATTGTTATAATCACTAGAGGCCACAGTAGAAAATTGACTGTTCAGCAATAGGTACACAACGTACGTAGAGATACTAAACACCACACTTTGCTCTAACAAACAATTAACTCTAATTGCAATAATATTCTTGTCCATTCACAGTGTTCCAGCTGCAGTTCTAAATTTTACCACCAGAGGGAAGAGCTTTGTCACTGTCAACATTAAAATGAATGATCCACTTTATGAGGTGTAGCAGTAGCAACCATAACCTGCATTTATATAGCACCCTTAATGTAGTAAAACAAGACATGTCACAACAATAACTATCCAACCAATTTTATTGCTGACACTCAAAAGGAGACATTAGAGCTGTTAACCAAACTTGGCTTTGAAGATGGAGCATCTTAAAGGGGGAAGAGGAGTGAGACAGAGGTTTGATGAGGGAATTACAGGTTGTGACACCCCAGCAGCTGAAGGAATCACCATAAATGGCATATTAAAATCAGTGATCGTCAAGAGGCCGGAATGAGAGGGGTGCAGAAATCTCAGAGCGTCGAGGGTCTGCTTGAGGTTACAGAGATAGGGAAATGTTAGGCCACGCATGGTTGGAAAACAAAGATCAGAATTTTATATTTGGTATGTTGTCAGACAGGCAGATAATGTAAAAGGTGAATGGGATGTGAGTATAAAGTAGGAGCAGACTCGATGGGCTGAAGGGTCTTTTCTGTTGTTTGCTTCTATATAAGCACACTTTGAGTACTGGTTTTAGTGGCAAGTTATCACAAAATCCAGGGTGGAGACAGAAACTGGAAAACGATGAATGTGAGAGTAAAAAGGAAGGGAGTGCATTTTACTTACATTTGGTGTCATTGAGCCCCAATTGTCCGCGATTATTTCTTCCCCAGCTGTACACTACCCCAGAGAGGGAGAGAGCAAAGCTGTGAGCTCCACCTGCCGTAATCTGAGCCACGGGGATCGCCGTCAATGTCTCCACACGCTGGGGTCTGAGCACACTGTGACCATTCCTGCCAAGGCCCAACTGGCCCCCAGCGTTCTGGCCCCACGCAAACACCTGACCATCTTTTAGCAAAATTCAAAGAGAAACAATTGTACAGGTAACTCATTAAATAAAGACTCACTTCGACAAGAAAGTAACCAGCTTTAAGAACATTTAAAAGAGACGTAAGGGACACAGAGGGTGGTGCGTGTATGGAATGAGCTGCCAAAGGAAGTAGTGGAGGCTGGTACAATTACAACATTTAAAAGGCATCTGGATGTGTATATGAATAGGAAGGGTTTACTGGGATATGTGCAAGTGCTGGTAAATGGGACTAGATTAATTTAGGGTATCTAGTTGCCATGGACAAGTTGGATCGAAGGGTCTGTTTCTGTGCTGTACATCTCTATGACTCTAAACAGGAGCAAGAGTAGGCCATTCAGCCCCTCAAGCCTATCCTGCGTTTCTATAACATCATGACTGATCTGCCGTAGGCCTGTGTCCTCTTAGGTGTCAGCTCCTCATTGCTCTCAACTCCAAAATATGTTCACCTCCAGTTTATATATTATAACAGATCTAACCTGCACAACTCTCCAGGGTAGAGAATTCCAGATATGCACTACTCTCTGGGAGAAGAAATTCTTTGCACGTCAGAGTGTCCCTTATTCTGTAGCTATGTCCCCAAGTCTGAGATTGCCCCAGTGGTGGAAATATCTTCTCAATATCAATCCTGTCACACCCCCTGGGAATCCTGAATGTTTCAATAAGGTCACCCCTCAGTCATCTAAACTCTCAAGAATAGCTGTCCTTGATAAATCATCCCCTTTATCCAGGAGTCTGCCAAGAGAAACTCTTTTGAGCAGCCTCCAAAAACAAGATCCTTTATTAAACACAGGGACCAGAACAGGACTCAGTCATCCAAGTGCAGCCTCACCAACACCCTGTACAGCTATAGCAAGACTCCCTTTGTTTAAACTCCAAATCCCTAGCAATATAAGGCAAACTTCATCTGACCTTCCTCATTACTTGCTGCACCTGCATGCACAAGAACACCCAGATCCCTCTGCAGAGTTTCTCTCCATTTAAATAGTATTCTGCTTTTGACACTTCCTAACAAAATGCATGACCTCACACTTTTGTGCATTAAACTCCATCTGCCAAGTCTTTGCCCACTCACTCTACCTACCTATACCCTCTTATAGATATTTTACGTCCTCATCACAACATATCCTCTGTCCCAAATTTTGCATTGTCTTCAAATTCGATACATTACACTCCACCTCTTCCTCAACATCATTAAGATAGAAAGGTGACCATATTGAAACATAAAAGATTTGTGGAGGATTGACAGGGTCAATACAGAAAGGTGGGAGAGTCTAGAACCAGAAGCATAATCTCAGAGTAAGGGGTCACCCATTTCAGACGGAGATGAGGAGGAATTTCTTTTCTCTCAGAGTGGGGCAGAGGGCTGTTGTGGCTGGGTCATTAAGTATATTCAAGGCTGAGATCGATGTTTAATCAGTTAGGGAACCAAGAGTTATGGGGAAAAGGCAGGAAAGTGGAGCTGAGGATTATCAGATCAGCATCGAATAGTGCAACAGACTTGATGGGCAGAATGGCCTACTCCTGCTCCTCCGTCTTGTGGTCTAATATTCAATAATTGTTGGCTTTAATCTTTGTAATATTGTTGATTTGAAGATGGTCAACATATCAGTTGTGGTCAGTGGGTATCTCTGTAGCCTCTCAGCAGCAAGATTAAGTACAACATGTTGAATCTAGGCTCATACTGTCAATCCAAGACTGAGAGAGTGCTACACTGCACAAATGGCTGCTCCAGTCTCTACATTACAAGTGATGCTATTTCAGGAGTCTTTCATTGGCTGGAAAACACTTTGTGATATCTTGAGGCTGTGAAAGACGATATAAAATGTAAGTCTTTTTTTCTATTAACTCTACTTTCACCACCCTTTCAGGTAGTACATTCCAGAGCAGAACAACTCACTGAGAGCTAAAATGTAATTCTCACCTCCCTTCTGGCTCTTTGGCCAATTACCTCAAACTTTGTGTCCTCTGTTTACTGACCCACCTGTCACTTGAAGCAGTGTGCCCTTATTTACTCCACGGAAACAGCTCTCTTTAAATCTACCCTTAGCCTTCTGTGTTCAAAGGAAAACAATCTCAGTTTCACCAGTAGCTGTGTATAACCTCCCCCACATGTCAGCACTGGGTATTATTAAGGGTAATTTTGTGAAATAGCACAGACCATCACAGCAGACAGCATGAGTCTCTGGAATGCCTCCAATCCTAGTCTATATTCCATAGATAAGGGGAGCAAAAATATTCTCAGTATTCCAGCTGTGGTCTGCTTAGTGCCTTGCATAGTTGCAACAAAACCTCCCTGCATTTATACTCTATTCCCTTTTGACAATCTGTTTGCCTTCCCTATGCCTGCTGAATTTGTATGATAGGTTTTTGAGAGTTATGCATAAGGACTCCCAAATACCTCTCGTTGTTGTGAATTGCAAATACTTAGTATACAGGCGCAGCAAGTAATTGGGAAAGCTAATAGAATGTAATCACTTGCCACAAGGGAAATTGAATACAAAACTTGGGAGTAAAAACAGAAAATGCTGGAGATACTCAGCAGGTCTGGCAGCATCTGTGGAGAGATAAATAGAGTTAACATTTTGAGTCTGATACGACTTCTTGGAGAGGGAATTCCAGGATTTGGACCCAGTGACAGTGAAGGAATGGTGATACATTTCCAAGTCAGGATGGTGAGTGGCTTGGAGAGGTACTTGCAGGGGGTGGTGTTCCCATGTATCTGCTGTCCTTGTCCCTTGAGATGGAAGTGGTCATGGGTTTAGAAGGTGCTGTCTGATTGGTGAGTGAACTTTGTCAATGATACACATTGCTGCCATATACTTTCTTTCAGATGCTCTTACCTTTGCACAGAGCCAGTGAGTGATTGTTCCCACAGGCAACCTGAATAACGCACTTTCCTGCTAAGGTGCTCAGTTGCCTATATAAGTAAATAAAACCACTCATTAATGACCAAGCCAAGGGCTTCATTTCAAAGCTACATTCTACATGAATAGCATCAGCAATGAGGCCTGTATTCTAGCTCATTCATTTGGCAAACTCTCTCCCATGTTCATTGGACCCTGATTAAGCAATGCCTTGATTTTAAAATTCTTATCCTTTGTGTTCAAACCCCTCGTGACCTCACCCCCTGCTTGCCTACACTCCGTCAATTCATCAAGAGTCATATCTCTTCCCTCAAGTTCATCCCTGACGTTAGTCATCCCTCCGTTTGGAGCTGTACCTTCAACTGCTTGCAATCTAACTCCTGGATTTCCATCTCTTCCTCTCCACTTCTCTCTCCTCATGTAGCATACTACTTAGAATTTATCTTTCCCACTAAACACTGTCCTAATGTGGCCCTCAATAAATTCTATTTAATATACAAGAACCATGGTAAAGGTATTAAGGAAAATGTGCCAAAGGTAAGTATTTTCCAATGCCACATTCTCAATGATGGATCTCATTGAACGACAGAACAGGCCTCACGGGCTGAATAGCCTATTTCTGTTCCTATGTTTCTGTAATCTTCTCTGTCGGAAGAATATGGCGAGACAATATAAAATAAGGATGCAATTTTAAAGTATTGCAAGAGACACCGAGTGTGTTTGTATATAAAGTACTAAAGGTGTCAGGCAGATGGAGATAGCAGCCATGCTTATATTACTCTGCGCTTTACTGGCAGGGATATAGAATCTGGATGTAGGCTTGCTCACTGAGCTGGAAGGTTCATTTTCAGACGTTTCATCACCATACAAGGTAACATCTTCAGTGAGCCTCCGGGTGAAGCTTGGAGTCTTCGTCCACTGACTCACTGATGATGTTACTTAGTATGGTGACGAAACATCTGAAAATGAACCTTCCAGCTCAGCGAACAACCAGAACCTCAACCTGAGCTACATATCTTCTCGAAACTCACTAGGGATATAGAATAGAGGAACAAGGAGGGATTTTTTAAAAATTCATTATAGGAATATATATCACAGGCTAGGCCAGCATTTATTGCCCATCCCTAATTGCCCCATTGCTGAGGTTTAGAGTCCCAACCATGAATTCAGGGTCATCATCTTAATTCCAGATATTTATTGAATTCAAATTCCATAATTAGCCGTGGGTGGGATTCAAACCTGGGTCCCCAAAACATTACTTAGAGTCTCTGGATTACCAGCCCAGCGGTAATATCACTAGGTCATCGCCTCCCCTGTTAAACTTATACAAGTTCATATATGCAGAACATACACAATACAGTATGTACTATATATGCCGAACTTATACAGGATACTACTTAGACCATAATAACAACGTTGTGATGCTGTGTGAGCCCCTTTAAAATGTTTTATTACATTTTAAAGACCCTGAAGAGCTGGAAGGATAAACAGATACAGAATGACGAAACATCAGGCAGAAAACAGTGGGGAAGATGGGATGATCCTGATTGGTTGCATCCTCATTGTCACCGAGCACTAGGAAATGTCTGAGCACAGGTAATGGGAATCTGGCCAGGGAAGATCCATGTGTACAACAGACTCTGACTAATCTTCCTCTGTGTAATTGCTGAAGCGATCCATTCAAAAACATGAGATATTTCTTTAAGTGTTCCGAATTGATGTTTTGCCCTTTTAAGAATATAGAAGATATATGGAAACTAGAGGAGAAACATTCTGACCCATGAGCCTGTTCTCCTGTCAGTCAATGAGATCCAGGTAGCTCTGTAAGTGAACTCAACCAGACCAGGTAAGGCCCGCAGTTTCCTTCTCTAAAGGGAATATATGAACAATTGACAACAGTTTCATGGTCATCATTTAAAAATTGAAACAAATTTCATCATCTCCCATGACGGGATTTGAACCAAGGTCCCCAGGACATTACCTTGGATGCTGGATTAATACTACTGGGCCATTACCTTCCTTTTTGGTTAACTTTTGAGCTTATGGCCTTGGTATAGATGGAAGTGATGATGAAGTGGTAATGTCGCTAGACTAGGAGCCCAGAGATTAAGGCTCATGTTTTGGGCACTTGCGTTCATAAGAGATCTGATGGAATTTAATCACAATTAATAAAACTTGTATATAAAACCGGGCTTAGTAATTATGACCATTAAGCTATCAGTGACTATTATAAAAACTCCATCTGATTCAGGAATATCCTTTAGGGAGGGAAATCCTTATCCAGCCTGGCTGACATATGACTCCAGACCCACAACAATGGGGTTAACTCTTCAGTGCCCTGCAGTAAGACACTCAGGGTCATTAGGGACCAGCATCAAACATTGGCCATGCCAGGGATGCCTAGATCCCAGCAAAGAAAATTCTGCCAATGGCTGTTTAATGATGCTCGCACCAAATCTCCGATTCCAGCTTTTCACCACTTTAGAAATTCACAGGTGTATCCACTCCAGGTTCAATGTGGATGGATAATCTCATTTCTCTACATTAAAATCTTTGATTCAGGATTAAATCCTATTTAATTTATTTTTGTCATAAAAGGGAGTGTAGAACATAGAACATTACAGCGCAGTACAGGCCCTTCGGCCCTCGATGTTGCGCCAACCTGTGAAACCAATCTGAAGCCCACCTAAACTACACAATTCCATTGTCATCCATGTACTTATCCAATGACTATTTAAGTGCTCTTAAAGTTGGTGAGTCTACTACTGTTGCAGGCAGTGTGTTCCATGCTCTTCCCACTCTCTGAGTAATGAACCTACCTCTGACATCTGTCCTATATCCATCACCCCTCAATTTAAAGTGATGTCCCCTTGTGTTAGCCATCACCATCCGAAGGAAAGGGCTCTCACTGTCCACCCTATCTAGTCCTCTGATCATCTTGAGTGTCTCTATTAAGTCACCTCCTAACCTTCTTCTCTCTAGTGAAAACAGCACAGCCTCTGGTACTATTTTTAAAACTACCAGGCACAGGAAGGGAAGCAGAGAGCGTTAAATGTAATAAAATTCAGAGTGAGGAAAAGCTATTCTGCTCATTTCACCCAGAGGTGTCTATGCTGATTCTCTCCTGACCTGCCCACCTGAAACAGCCTGATTCAGGGCAGGAATAAAAGTGAGCTGAAAATGTGGTGCTGGAAAAGCGCAGCAGGTCGGACAGCATCCAAGGAGCAGGAGAATCGACGTTTCGGGCATAAGCCCTTCTTCAGGGATGAGGAAAGTCATTCCTGAAGAAGGGCTTATGCCCGAAACGTCGATTCTCCTGTTCCTTGGATGCTGCCTGACCTGCTGGGCTTTTCCAGCAACACATTTTCAGCTCTGATCTCCAGCATCTGCAGTCCTCACTTTCTCCAGGAATAAAAGTGAGTACTGTTCAAACACAAGATTCCTTGTCCCCTACAGCTAGCATGACTCTTACTTTGGCTCTGTGATTTTGAAAGCTTTTGCGAAACTTCTGTTCTTCTTGTTTTGTAATTTACTGAAAAACACATCTCCTCCTTCAGAAACATAGACAATATGTGCTGCTCCACTGTCCACAGAGTGAATCTTCAGCTTTTTCAATCCATTAACCAGCTCTGTGTAGAAAAGAAGGGAAAAGAAATAAGAACCACAGGAAATGGAACATTGAAACAAGCCTGAGATTCATTAGATTTGGACCAGGATGTAAGAAAAGACTTAAATATCTCCTCAAACTGTGCTCAATATTAACCTTCAGCTTTGCCTGATAAACAGATCTTTTGTGAATAGAAAGAAAGTTTATTCATTAGACAGTATTATGTCATTTTTTAATTAATTCACTGAGGAATGGTCAGGTTGAACTATGAACCCAATAAAAAGACATTTCAGTAATTAGTTTGCATCAGGGTCAACCAGAGAGCACATCTGTGAAAAACGTCATCCTTTTTAGAAAGAGGTCACTGCAAGGCGTTCAAACTGAAGTTGGTACAAAGTCACAAACTCGCGGCTGAACTCTCCTTGTTCAGGAGGCCTTGAGAAATCAATGGCCCGAAAAAAGAGCAATATGGCAGTGTCATCACCTCACAGCTGGGCACTTGAAAATGTCAAGTTCATCGAACCTTCCACCTCATGGAGTCACTGGTCCATACATTGACATGCAACACAAATTCCCAGCTCGGCGAACAGAACCACAACAATCATAGAGGTGTTCAGCACAGACACAGATCCTTTGGTTCAACTCGTCCATGCCAACCAGATATCCTAAATGAATCTAGTCACGTTTGCCAGCATTTGGCCCTTATCCCTGTAAACCCTTCCTATTGATATACCCACCCAACTGCCTTTTAAATGTTGTAATTGTACCAGCCTCCACCACTTCCTCTGGCAGCTCAATCCATACACATACCAGCCTCTGTGTGAACAAATTGCCCCTTAGGTCCCTTTTAAACCTTCCCCCCCTCACTTTAATTTCACTGATCCACTCAGTCTGGTTGGTCTCTGGTTGAGCCAACTCATCGCTGGGCTGCCCACCTCTCCTGACTCCTGTGTGAACCTATATATCACTGATATATGCTATATATCACCCCTATATATCACCCCTATACATTCTATATATCACCCCTCACTCATCTACAGCAGCTCCCAGTTGGTCAATGCATCGATTCTAAATTCATCATCTTTGTTTTCAAATTCCTGCAAAGTTTTACCCTCCCTCTCTCTGTACCCTCCACCAACCCAGTGACTCGGGAAGATGCTCCTCCACTTATGGATTCCTATGTATCCTTAATTTTTATCCCTCCACCACTGACGGCTGTGGCATTAGCTGCTGAAGTTGGAAACTCTGAAATTCCCTCTCAGAACCTCTTCACGTGGTCAAATCTTGCCTTTAAGAAAACACTTTAAAACCTTTCAAATCAAATTTTGCTCATCTGGCCTAATATCTCCTTTAGTATCAACACTTCCTTTGGTAAATGCTCCTGTGAAGCATCTGGTAATATTATGCTATTAAAGGTGCTATGTAAATGCAAGTAAATGCTGTTAGTCAGTAAGTTCCTTTCATTTATACCTAATTCTCACAACCACCATCCACTCCAACATGGCCATGGATAAATAAAGAAAAATATTTTTGAAAGTGGATTAAAGGGTTTATATTGTGTTCTCAAAGACCTGGAAAAGGAAACATTTGTAGAACAGTAGAGTGGGTCTAATTGGATAAATATTTCAAAGAGGCAGAGTCAGTAGAAGGTGGGCTCGATGGTCTACTCTATATTTTATTATTCTGTGATGTTAAAATGCAGCCAATTGCCTTGGAATATACATGATGCAATAAATCAGACCAGATGCATCAGCCCACGTCAATTGTCCCACAGCTCTCCCTGCCTATGCCACAACAAATCGTCAAATATTTTAAAGACTGGGTGCTAAAAGGGAGTCGAAGGGCAGGGTGAGGGAGTTCAACACAAAAGTTGAGGCCATAACCAGATGATCTGTATCCCGCCCTGTTCAGTAACCTCTCCTTGTCTGTTCTTCCTCATATCCCCTTCCCCAACCTTATCCCAGTCCCAACCTTCCAACTCGGCACCGCCCTCATGACCTGTCCTACCTGTCCATCTTCCTTCCCACCTATCCGCTCTACCCTCGTCTCTGACCTATCACCTTTACCCCCACCTCAATCTACCTAGAGCACTCCCAGCTACCTTCACCCTAGCCCCACCCCCCTCCCATTTATCTCTCAGCCCCCTTGGCTCACAACTTCATTCCTGATGAAAGGCTTTTGCCCAAAATGTTGATTCTCCTGCTCCTCGGATGCTGCTTGACCTGCTGTGCCTTTCCAGCAACACACTCTCAACTCTATATCCCTCTAAACCCTTCCTTTTCATGTACCTGACCAAATGTCTGAGAAATATGGTACCTGCATCTAGTATTTCCTTTGGCAGCTCATTCCACATACTAACCACCTTCTGTGTGAAAAGGTTGCCTTCAGTTATGGGTATGGAAAGGTGAATGGAAACTGAAGCTAAGAAGCTTGGGGGAGGGGATATGAGGAAACTGGTGAAATCCACATTGATCCTGTGCGGTCGGAGGATCCTAAGGCAGAAGATGAGGTGTTCTTCCTCTAGGCGTCGGGTGGTTAGGGTATGGTGATGGAGAAGGCCCAGGGCCTGCATGTCTTCGGCAGAGTGGGAGGGGGAATTGAAACGTCCGAAAGGTCAGCTTTGAGCTTGTGATGTGCAGCTGCTCCCACACTCCCATCCCATGTTAGGGATCAAGGTCCCATTCCCATTTATGATTTTATTTCCAAGAATCTATCTAATTCCCTTTCTGTTAAATATATGTCCACTACCTTTTCAGAATCATTGCATAACAAAGATTTCCTCATCTCTCTCTCCTGGTCTTTCACCATTAATCCATCTCATTTGGTTACCCACTGTCCTGTTGGTGGGAACAGTTTCTCCTCATTCACTCTATTGAAGCTCTTCCTGATTTTGGAACTGTTTGTTAACCTTCTCTGCTCCAAAGGGAACAATCCCAGTTTCTCCAGTCTCCATACCCCTCTCCCTGGTACCATTCTGTATGGCACTTACTTTATAGAATAATAAAATTTTACAGTACTGAAGGAGACCATCATGTCCGTACAAGCTTCCAAAGAACTACCCGGCTAGTCCCATTCTCTAGCGCTATCTCCATAGCTCTCTAAATCCATCATTTCAAATATATATCCAGCTCTCTTTTGAAACCTTTTCTAGAATCTGCTTCCCTCACTCTCCCAGGCAGTGCATTCCAAATCCTAACAACTCTCTGAATAGAAAATCTTCTTCTCATTTAACCACTAGCTCTCTTGCTGACAACCTTGACCTCTAGTTATTGACATACTAACTAGTGGAAACAGACTATCCCTCTTTACCCTGTCAAAATTGTTCATAACTTTGTAAACCTCAATAAGGTCACCTGTTGATCTACTCTGTTCCAAGGACAACAAGCCCAATACCTCTAATCTTTCCTTGTATCTAGAATCCTTCATTCCTGGGATAATTATAGTAATTCAGTTGCATCCTTCAGGGCTTTAATATCCTTCTGTAAATATGGTGCCCAGAGCTGAACACAATACTCCAAATGTGGTTTGACTAATAATTTGTAGAGATGTAGCAGTAATTTCTTGCTTTTATACTCTATGTCTCTATTTAAAGATGCAAGGATCCTGTCTGCCTTCTTAACAATGTTGATCAATTTTACAATCCAACTTTGGGAGTCCAAATTAAAATAATGAAACAGTGACAGGTAAATTCAAAGAAAATCATTTAATACGTGAATATAAAAATGTATTTTTAAAGTTCCATTTATTAATAAGATATGGGTGTCCCTGGCTAGGCCAACAATTATTTGCCCATCCGTAATGGCCAAGAGGGCAGTTGAGAATCAATCACATTGCTGTGGGTCTCGAGTCACATGTGGGCCAGACCGGGTAAGGACAGCGGATTTCCTTCCCTGAAGGACATTTTTGAACCAAATGGCCTTTTTTTAATGACAATTGACAGTGGTCAGAGCTGTCCCCCGGGATATGAATGGGATCCATTTTTGAGTGCATTCTTAAGTCAATTTGTTTGCAAGGTGGAACATAGTGCTGGACAATATAAAATAGCTGTTTGTAAGTATGAGGAAACATTTGCATATCAGATTTTTAAAATTAATATTAATATACCTCTGAGTGGGTGATAGCCTCATGGATTGCTGGACTCTTAATCCAGACTCGGGGAATGTTCTGGACACCTGGGTTTGAATCCTCCCATGGCAGATGGTAGAAATTGAATTCAATATAACATAAGGTTGGGGAACAAGAGTCTAATGATGAGCACAAAATCATTATTGAGTGTCAGGAAAAACCCATCTGGTTCACTAATGCGCTTCAGAGAAGGAAACTGCCATCCTCACCCAGTCTGGCCTACATGTGACTCCAGACCTACAGCAATGTGGTTGACTCTTAACTGCCCTCTGGGCAATTAGGGAGATAGACAATAAATGCTGGCCCAGCCAGTAACACCCTCATCCTGAGAATGAATTTTTAAAAATGTGTAAGTCCAGGACCCCTGGTCACCATTAAGTGAGGTTTAGTTCCAGATTTTTATGGAATTCAAATTTTACCATCTACTCTGGAGGTGTGGTTGAACCCCCAGCTTGCTCTCCTATCACCAACCATTAACCTAGGGTTCTGGACTCCTAGTCCGATGACTCTAGCACTACACCTCCCCTAATTTGAAACACAAAAATTAATATTTTGGTCTGACTGCACAGATTTTGCGCAAATGATAAATCTAGAAATAAAATTATCTGCACATCTTGAAAAGTTTCATCACTGTCTTACTCAGGTTGACATAATCTGCTGTCTTTCTCAAGCAGAGAAGTTTCCACTTAGCAGCACAGTTCCCTTCACAGAATTGAAACTGAAAGTGAACCTAAAGGCAGGGAGGAAATCAAAGCTCAAAGCTCAAAATCGAAACTCACTGCAAATAACTATATCTGAAAAAAACACCATGCTGGTTCTGCACAGACACATGAGGCACCCTCCTAGCAGGTTTTAGTAATTAATGAGTGAGTCTCCTTTTAAATGTTTGATTGTTTGAATGTGGTCAAGTGTGGAAACGTGTATTAATCTCATTTTAAGACAGTTCAAGCATTTATTTCAAAGCAATTTGCATTGGTCTGCTCCCACTAATCCCCAAGCCTGAAGCAAACGACCAGTAACCCAAACTTGTACTCTTATTTTGAATATTACTCATTTATTTGCCAAAAAACAGAAAGAACTGCAGATACTGGAAATCTGAAACAAAAACCGAAATTGCTGGAAATTTATTAAACAGATCAGTTTCTCAATTTTAAATATAACAAAAGACTTTTCACTTTGACGATCGGGGAATATGGGAAGATTATTAGCACAATTTCTTATTTAAATTAATCCCAAACCGTGTAAACCCAGTTGGACATTTACTGTCATTACCGGTATTATTAATGACAGACTGTGCTTTGCAATTCTGATAAAGATTGAACTATTTTACAAGCTGCTTATAGAGGCATTGAGAGAGAACAGACAATTTAAATTAGTTAATTTCACTAGAAAGAGGGCTAGCATATGAATGATGACTGAATGACCCTCTTTGGTGTTATGAACTTTATCAATCTCCGTGCCCACAAGTTAATTTTCCTAATTCCCTGTGATGGGATTCACAAGGAATTAGGAAAATTATTGTGTCCGCATTTTCAATGCATACAGTAATCCATTAATGAGATTAATCCCCATAATTTTCTGGTATCTTAATTCATTTTATAGATTTCAGATGCATAACTGGGCAAAGTAATCTGATAGAAACCAAATATATTTAATTTTCTGATTTTGTGAATTCTGTTTGAATTGATAAAAGAGTTTCATAGAACACTTTCCACAAGATTCCTCAGGTGTGCATAGGTCAATAAAAGCATTAATCTCTAGCTATTTTCTCACTTACCTGGCTGTACTCTCTGCTTCTGGTCATGAAACAAAATGTAAACTCTGCCATCCTTCAATAAATAGACAGTGAATCGAGTTCTGCAGCTGATCTCCACAATCTGCTCATCCTTGAAGATTTCATTCAAAGGGGTTGCTTGTGACAATACCCCATCCATGTGGGTCTCTGGCCTCACTTGCCTGTTCTGTGACTGCTCCCAGCGTAACATGCTTGCCCCCACAGAGTTGCATCTCTGCTTTGAGTGCAGGGCTGGGAGTTTGCAGTTTCATTTCCTGCTAAACAAAGTATTTAACTTGGCTGAGATCCAGTGTCTTGCTGAATACAGCAATCAAATAAAAATTATATAATTTGGATGCATGAACTGACAAACAACTCTTGACAATGCTCAGAGGAATGGATAACAAGTAGACAGATGCAATGTCTGAGAAACAACAACTTGCTTACTCACAGCAAGTCCCTCAAAGAACCATGAAATAAACAGGGTTAGGGTTAGAGTCAGGGTCAGGGTCAGGGTTAGGGTTAGTATTATTGTTAGTGTTAGGGTTAGGGTTAGTGTTAGGATTATGGTTAGTGTTAGTGTTAGGGTGAGGGTTAGAGTTAGTGTTAGGATTAGGGTTAGGATTAAAGTTGGGTTAAGGTTAGGATTAGGATTAGGGTTAGCATTAAGGTTAGCCTGCATGTGTGCAGTGTTTTTTATGATCGTCAAGCGTGTCCAAGTGCTTGTTTAATGTAGGAAACTCAAAAGTCAATTTACACACAGCAAGCTCCCATGATGTGAAGTGTGATGATGACAGGAGATCCATATTTTCTGACATTGATTGAGGATAAGAATTGAGGAACTCCATGTTTCCTCTTGGAACTAATGCCGGGGATAATAGACAATAGACAATAGACAATAGACAATAGATGCAGGAGTAGGCCATTCAGCCCTTCGAGCCTGCACCGCCATTCAATATGATCATGGCTGATCATTCCCAATCAGTATCCTGTTCCAGCCTTATCTCCATAACCCTTGACTCCACTATCTTTAAGAGCTCTATCCAATTCTTTCTTAAATGAATCCAGAGACTGGGCCTCCACTGCCCTCTGGGGCAGAGCATTCCACACAGCCACCATTCTCTGGGTGAAGTAGTTTCTCCTCATCTCTGTCCTAAATGGTCTACCCCGTATTTTTAAGTTGTGTCCTCTGGTTCGGCACTCCCCCATCAGCGGAAATATGTTTCCTCCTGCCAGAGTGTCCAATCCTTTCATAATCCTATACGTTTCAATCAGATCCCCTCTCAGTCTTCTAAACTCAAGGGTATACAAGCCCAGTCGCTTCAGTCTTTCTGTGTAAGGCAATCCTGCCATTCCAGGAATTGACCACGTGAACCTACGCTGCACTCCCTCAATAGCCAGAATGTCTTTCCTCAAATTTGGAGACCAGACAGTACACAGTACTCCAGGTGTGGTCTCACCAGGGCCCTGTACAGCTGCAGAAGTACCTCTTTGTTTCTATACTCAATTCCTCTTGTTATGAAGGCCAGCATGCTATTAGCCTTCTTCACGACCTGCTGTACCTGCATGCTTGCCTTCATTGACTGGTGGACAAGAACACCCAGATCTCTCTGTACTGCCCCTTTACCTAATTTGATACCATTGAGGTAGTAATCTGCCTTCCTGTTCTTGCCACCAAAGTGGATAACCAGACATTTATCCACATTAAACTGCATCTGCCATGCATCTGCCCACTCACCTAACTTGTCCAGGTCACCCTGTAATCTCCTAACATCCTCATCACATTTCACCCTACCACCCAGCTTTGTATCATCAGCAAATTTGCTAATGTTATTGCTGATACCATCTTCTATATCATTTACATATATTGTAAAAAGCTGCGGTCCCAGCACGGATCCCTGTGGTACCCCACTGGTCACTGCCTGCCATTCCGAAATGGAGCCGTTAATCACTACCCTTTGTTTCCTACTAGCCAACCAATTCTCTATCCAATCTAGTACTTTGCCCCCAATACCGTGCGCCCTAATTTTACTCACTAACCTCTTGTGTGGGACTTTATCAAAAGCTTTCTGAAAGTCCAGGTACACTACATCCACTGGATCTCCCTCGTCCATCTTCCAAGTTACATCCTCAAAAAATTCAAGAAGATTAGTCAAGCATGATTTCCCCTTCATAAATCCATGCTGACTCTGTCCTATCCTGTTACTATTATCCAGATGTGCCGTAATTTCATCCTTTATAATAGACTCCAGCATCTTTCCCACCACTGAGGTCAGACTAACTGGTCTATAATTTCCTGCTTTCTCCCGCCCACCCTTCATTTGCACTCACACATGCAGGATTTCACCAATAACATCTCATAAGCATGAAGGCACAGCAGTGCAGCACTCCCTCAGAACTGTATGCGGTATCAGTCTGAGCTGATGTCCTGGAGGGGAATCTTGTGTCTGGAATTTTGCAGCTCAGAATTAAGACTGCCACCAACTGAATCAAGGCTAACATGCTATCCGTGAACAGAACATCTGACAATGCAGCACTTTCTCTGGAATTTACAGGAAATGTCAGCCTGGAGAATGTAGCTATCTCAAGTGAAGAACCTGGTGCCTCTTTTTTACTCATGTGACATAGGCATCACTGGCTGGGCCAGCATTCATTGCCTAGCCAAAGTGCCTTTGAGAAGATGGGGGTGAGCTGCTTTCTTGACCCGCTACGGTCCATGTGCTGTAGGATGACCCACAATGCCGTTAGGGCGGGAATTCCAGGATTCTGACCCAGTGACTCTGAAGGAACAGCGATATATTTCCAAATCAGGATGAGTGACTTGCAGGAGATTTTGCAGGCTATAGTGTTTCCATATATCTGCCGCCCCATCCTTCTAGATGGACGAGGTCACGTGTTTGGAAAGGGTTGTCTAGGGATCTTTGGTGAACTGCGTGCATCTTGTAGATAGTACGCACTATAGTTACTGAGCATCACTGGTCGAAGGATTGCATGTTTATGGGAATGATGTCAATCAAGTGGGTTGCTTTGTCCTGGATGGTGTCAAGCTTCTTGAGTGATGTTGTAGCTGCACCCATCCAGGCAAGTGGGGAGTATTCCATCACACTACTGACAGAGAACTATAGATGCTGGAGATCTGAAAAATAAACAGAAATTGCTGGTGAAACTCATCAGAGACAGTCTGAAGAGTTCTGATGGAGAGTTACAAGACTCGAAACGTTAACTCTGCTTTCTTCCCACAGATGCTGCCAGACCTGCTGAGTTTCTCCATAAGTTTCTGTTTTCATTTCAGATGGTAGACAGACTCTAGGGAGTCAGGAGGTAGGTTACTTGTGGTAGTATTCTGAGCCTCAGATCTGCTCTTGTAAGCTCTGTGTTTATGTGGTGAGTCCAGTTGAGTTTCTGGTCAATGGTAACCTTCAGAATGTTGACAGTTGGGGATTCAGTGGTGGCAACACCCAAAGGCAGGACAGACATGGTAGATGTGCCCACCTCACTCTAAAGACTTAGTGAGTACCAAATGCTCCTTCTCCACAGAAGAACTCTTTTTACAATTAAGGTAATAAATGAGCAGCGCTCCGAAAACTTGTGATTTTAAATGAACCTGTTGGATTATAACCTGGTGTTGTGTGATTTCTGACTTGGTCCACTTCAAGTCAACACTGGAACCTCCCCATCATAAAAGTGCAGTAAACAGGGGAGATAAAGAAAAATTATTTGCTGCAGTGAGGTAGTGAGAACAAGGAAGGCAAAACTTTAACATTTGAGCCAGGTCATTCAAGATTGATGCCAGGAAACACAAAGGGAAGTAGAAATACAAAACTTTCTCCCCCAAAAAAGCACTGAGGCGAGAGGTTGAATGAAAAATTTAGGAATCTGAAATTGACGAGTTTGTTTTTGGAATTGAGGATGGCAGAACTGGGGGTGTGTGTATGTGTGTGTGTTGGGGGTGGTGGGGGTGGGGGGTGGGGAGTGGTGTAGCAGCAGTTAAATCAGTCCCAATCTAACCAGAAAGACCTGAAGGGCTTAATGTTGTTTTGTATATCTCCAGAGGCAATTGCTTATTTTTACACAGCATTGGGCAAAATGTCATGGGCGCCCCAGGAGGAGTTGGCATGTGGCCAGCACAGGGCCATAACGTTGGGCACCAGGCTTTTGGCAGAGTTCACAGTGCCCTACATCCTTGACATCACATCAGCTTTGCCAGCAGCAAGGGGAAGTTCCTGCTCACCAGCCTGGGCACTAGTTGAAGCCCTTATATGGACAATCAATGGCCACTCACGACCAGCGCTGGGATTTTACCCATGGCAAGGGGCAAGCTGGTGTTTGTCATCCAGCTCTCCCCCAGTCTCCCCTTATACCGTCCAACAAATCTCAGAGACATTGTTGGGACCAAAGACTCCAGCCATTTGATTGGCAATCAACCCTGTACCTGCTGCCCACCACAATCCCAGAGGTGGGACTTCCTTCTACAACAGAATAGCAGGAGGCCTCAACTCAAGACTGGTGGCTTCAAGGTGAATCAGCCAAGTCAGGGGTCACAAATCGCGTGTCAAATTCAGTTTGTGGTAACCCTGCTCAGCTGCTGCACAGTTAGGATAAAGTCAGAAGTCACACAACACCAGGTTATAGTCCAATAGGTTTATTTAAAATCACACGCTTTCAGAGCACTGCTCCTTCATCAGGTATTGTGTGACTTTTGACCCTATACGATTAGTCACTGATAAAATCATAATAATGCTCTTACAATGAATTGCTGACAACTCATTGCTTCAAATATAAGTAACATTGAGTTTGTGTAATGATATACTAACTGCTTGTTCTCACTCATCTGTAGTGTGGACAGTGTCAAGTCAGTCTTGTCAGTGAGAGTAAATTTAGCTCTGTGATCCGAACTGTTGCCAGCAACAATGGTTAGCCTGGCTTTAATCATTACATGGGGTTACACACACTCACACACTCACAGACATGTACATATATACACATACACCCATCTACACACCTGCCTCCCCCCCCCCAACACACACACACACACACACTATGTTGAGCAGGTTTTAAATATATCAGAGAAAGGGGGAAATCGGGCTTCAGACATATTCATTTGTCTTTCTGTAAATTCTTCACTCAATGTATTCAAATCGTGTTTTAATGAAAGCTAACTGAACCATATTTAGCGACATAGCAACAGAGAGTGCAGGAGGAACTCCACAAGTCTGTGAGAAAGGAACAGGACTTAAAACTATGTCGCGGGGAGGTTGGACAGCTTCTCCCTCTCACAAGGAAGATCAGCTGGAAGCCATCTTGTGCAATGGAAGCCTGGTCTCTAAGTTTCCTAAATGCAAGACCTCCACCCCTCACTAGGGAGGAAGCTTTGTCCTCAGGACCTGCCAGTCGACCTGATTGGCTAGTAGGCCAGTCATGAGCTGAATAGTCAGTGTTGCTGGGACTGCAGCCAGGCCCACACAGAGGTCTGAGGGAACCCAGCCTCAGGCTCGTCCAGTTTGGGGGTGGGAGGGAATGTGAGGGGATGGGGAGGGTATGTGTGCTTTGTAGAGGAAGGGTTTAGAAGGAAGGGAGGGTACTACTTTGAAGGGAGGTGTCCCCAATGGGCAAAGGATCTTCCTAAAGGCTATGGAAGAAAAAGACCAACATGGAACAGTTACGCCAAATGACTTTTCCCTGCACTGTAAATTCTCTATAATCTGTATAATTCTACATCCTAATGTCCTTTAGGGAAGGAAATCTGCCATTCTTGCCTGGTCTGGCCTACAAGTGACTCCAGACCCACAGCAATGTGGTTGACTCTTAACTGCCCTATGAAATGACCCTCGCAAGTCACTCAGTTGTATCAATCACTATGAAGTCTCAAAAAAGAAATGAAACCAGATGGGTCACCTGGCATCGACCTATGCAACAGAAAAGAAAACTGCAGAAACAGCCCTGGTGACCCTACAAAGTCATCCTAACTAATATCTAGGGGCCAGTGCCAAAATTGGAAGGGCTGTCTCATAGACTAGTCAAGTAACAGCCTGACATAGTCATCCTCATGGAATTATAGCCTTACAGACTGTGTCCTGGACACCATCATCACCAGCACTGCATGTGTCCTGTCTTGTCAGCAGGACAGACCCAGCAGATGTGGTGCGCAGTGGTGACCAACTGAAGTCACCACACAAACACAGCAGGATACAAAAAAGGCTACAAAAGCAGGTCAGATGCTAATAATACTGGAGCGAGTAACTCACTTCCTGACTCCCCAGACGTGTCAATCATTAACAATGGTCAAGTCAGGAATGTGATGAAATACTCTCCACTTGCTTGGATGGGTCCAGAGAAAACAACATTCAAGAAGCTTGACACCATCCAGGACAAAGCAACCCATTTGTTTGGCACCATATCCACAACGTCCACTCCCTCAACCACTGGCGCTCAGTACTGGCAGTGTGTATTATGGATGTAAGTTTGCTCGCTGAGCTGGAAAATTTGTTTTCAGACATTTCGTCACCATACTAGGTAACATCATCAGTGAGCCTCCGGTGAAGCGCTGGTGTAATGTCCGGCTTTCTATTTATGTGTTTAGGTTTCCTTGGGTTGGTGATGTCACGTCCTGTGTTGGTGGCATCGGTTCCTGTGGTGGTGATGTCATTTCCGGTTCTTTTTCTCAGAGGGTGGTAAATGGGGTCCAAGTCAATGTTCTTGTTGATAGAGTTCCGGTTGGAATGCCATCCTTCTAGGAATTCTCGTGCGTGTCTCTGTTTGACTTATCCTAGGATGGATATGTTGTCCCAGTCAAAGTGGTGTCCTTCCACATCTGTATGTAAGGATACTAGTGAAAGAGGGTCATTTCTTTTTGTGGCTAGTTGATGTTCATGTAACCTGGTGGCTAGTTTTCTGCCTGTTTGTCCAATGTAGTGTTTGTTAAAGGTATTTTGTAAATGACATTAGTTTTGCTCATTGTCTGCATAGGGTCTTTCATGTTCATTAGCTGCTGTTTTAGTGTGTTGGTGGGTTTGTGGGCTACCATGATGCCAAGAGGTCAGAGTAGTCTGGCAGTCATTTCAGAGATGTCTTTGATGTAGGGGAGAGTGGCTCGGGTTTCTGGACGTGTTTTGTCAGCTTGTTTGGGTTGGTTGCTGAGAAATCAGTGTCCATTGGGTAAAGAGTGAGGACTGCAGATACTGATCATCACTTTTCTGATGATGGGCTTATGCCCAAAACATCGATTTTCCTGCTCCTCGGATGCTGTCTGACCTGCTGTGCTTTTCCAGCACCACTCTCTCGATTGTGTGTATGGGGTACCTGTTCTTTTTGAATACACTATATATGTGATTTTCTTCTGCTCTTCATAGTTCCTCTGTGCTGCAGTGTGTAGTGGCTCATTGAAATAATGTTCTAATACAGCGTCGTTTGTGGGTGTTGGGATGATTGCTTCTGTCGTTCAGTATTTAGTCCATGTGTGTTATTTTCCTGTAGACACTGGTTTGAAGCTCCCCATTGGCTGTTCGCTCTACGGTGACATCTAGGAATGGCTGTTTGTTGTTGTTTTCCTCCTCTTTAGTGAATTTTATGCCAGTAAGGGTATTATTTATGGGCTTGAAGGTTTCCTCTAATTTGTTTTGTTTAGTGATGACAAAGGTGTCATCCACGTAGCGGACCTAAAGTTTGGGTTTGATGGTTGGCAGAGCTGTTTGTTCGAGTCTTTGCATTACTGCCTCTAGTTTGTTTGTAGGTTTTGTTGTTCAAGGTGAATTGGGTGGTACAGCTTGATGATATTGTCCTTACTGATGAACTTAGCAGTGTTTGGTGTATATGTCTTTGGTTCTTCTAATAGTGTAGTCAGTGTTTCCTTGGCCAGGGTGATGTTGTTGGATGTGAACAGGGTTGTTATGTTAAAGGAGACCATTATTTCATCCTCTTCTATCTTGGCATCCAGGAATTCTTGGGTGGATTGAATGGAGTGGCATGAGTCTTCTACTAACTGTCTTAGTCTTTGGTGTAGCTCCTTGGGTAATCAGTACATTGGTTATTTTTATCAGATTCCCTACAGTGTGGAAACAGGCCCTTTGGCCCAACCAGTCCACACCGACCCTCCGGAGAATAACCCACTCAGACCCACTTCCCTCTGTAATGCACCTAACACTATAGGCAATTTACCATGGCCAATTCACCCTAACCTGCACATCTTTGGGAAGAAACCAGAGCACCCGGAGAAAACCCATGCAGAACGGGGAGGATGTGCAAACTCCACACAGACAGTCGCCAAAGGCTGTAATCGAACCTGGGACCCTGCTGCTATGAGGCAGCAGTGCTAACCACTGAGCCACCATGTGTTCCAGGTAGTGAGACTATGGGTCTGAGGGGGGCACCTGGTTTGTTAATATTGGGTAATCCGTGGAGGTGTGGTGTGTTGGATCTGTCTGGTTTCACTTTTGGAAGGAGGTAAAAACAATAACTGCAGATGCTGGAAAGCAAATACTGGATTAGTGGTGCTGGAAGAGCACAGCAGTTCAGGCAGCATCCAACGAGCAGAAGTCTGTCTTATTTAATTCTCAGATTTCTGAATTTTTTCAATAAGTAGAAATTCAATAATAATTCAGTTCTCTAGTTATAGGGTTGGGTGTAATGTCACCTGTTGGTAAGTGTCGATATCTGCAAGCAGTGTGCTCGCTTTCTCAACATATTCTATTCGGTTTAAAATGAATGTCAAGCGTCCTTTGTCTGCAGGCAGGATAACAATATTTTTATCTTTTTTGAGTCCTTCTAGTGCTTTCCTTTCTTGTGTGTTGAGTGTGTTTCCTACCTTTTTCCTGCTTAATGTTGGTGTGACTGTGCGTCTGATGGTTTGCTGGGTTTCCTCTGTGAGCTCGTTGTCTTTCAATGTTGTTTCTAATGCTCCGAAGAAATCTTTCTTGTCTGCATCCCAGAAGTTGTAACTGAGTTTGTCACTGTCTAATGTCAATGACTCATTGTATTGTGGCTGTCCGTTCATGCTCTAATGTGTTAGTGAGTAAAGTTTTTAGGAGCAAAATTTCCTGGTTGTATTTACTGAATCTGTTGTGGACATTGTTAATTATTTCTCTAAGCATTCTGCAGCCGTTTTACTGTGCTATTCTTTTGGCTAGTGGGATGTTAAGGGGAGGTTTGTATCTAAGACATTTCAGTAGTACCCGTTCCCTTAGGAAGTACAGCTGTTCGCAGGTGACGCTCTGTTGCCTGGCATTGATCATGTTTCTCAGCAACAAACCCAAACAAGCAGACAAAACACATTCAGAATCCCTAGCCACTCTCCCCTACATCAAAGACATCTCGGAAACGACTGCCAGACTACTCAGACCCCTTGGTATCATGGTAGCCCACAAACCCACCAACACACTAAAATAGCAGCTACTTAAAAGACCCTATACAGGCAAGAAATAAAATTTACAAAATACCTTGCAAAAACTGTAACAAACACTACATTGGGCAAACAGGCAGAAAACTAGCCACCAGAATACATGAACATCAATTTGCCACAAAAAGACATGACCCACCCTCACTAGTATCCTTACATACAGATGATGAAGGACACCACTTTGACTGGGGCGACACATCCATCCTAGAACAAGCCAAACAGAGACACACATGAGAATTCCTAGAAGCATGGCATTCCAACTGGAACTCTATCAACAAAGACATCATTTGGACACCATCTACCACCCTCTGAGAAAAAGAAAAGGAAATGACATCATCACCACAGGAAATTATGCCTCCAACAAAGGAAATGACATCACCAGCCCAAGGAAACCTAAAAATATAAATAGAAAGCGGGACATAACACCAGCGCTTCACCGGGGGCTCACTGATGATGTTACCTAGTCTGGTGACGAAATGTCTGAAAACAAATCTTCTAGCTCAGTGAGCAAAATTACATCCAGAACCTCAAACTGAGCTACAAATCTTCTCAAAAATGTGTATTATATACAAGATGTGCAGTAGAAATTCACCAAAGATCCTTAGACAGCATGTTTTGAACCCGTGACCACTTCTAGCTAGAGGACAAAAGCAGCAGACAGATGGGAAGACTACCCCCTGGAGGTTCTCTTCTGAGCCACTCGCCATCCTGATTTGGAAATATATAACCATTCCTTCAGGATCACTGGGTCAAAATCCTAGAATCCCCTCCCTAAGGGCATTGTGGGTCTATCTATAGCACATGGACTGCAGCGGTTCAAGAAGGCAGCTCACCCCCACCTTCTCAAGGGGCAACTAGGGACGAGGCAATAAGTGCAATAGTCATACCCCATGAGTGAATGAAAAGAAAAAGCCTAACAGGAGATATCTTTAAAATATCAAAGAGATGAAGTACAGGAGAGACTTTGTCATATATTTTATGAGTCTTGTAAAACACTGAAAAGTGTCTGCTGATTGAGATGAGCAAACCTTATGAGTTTCCAAATGGGATGATACATGAATCTGTTCTGACATACATGTAGATCATTTCAGCTGATTGTAGAGAGTGATTAATGTATGAAAGAATTTAAACCGAGCTTGTTTAAATTTAGTAAACATAGAATAACAGAAGGCGATGAAATCATAAGGCAGCAATTCAGTCAAAGGGATTCGAGTGGCATCATCATTCCCTGAGGGGAATTCTCAAGTGGTTTAGACAGGTCATTGGAGCATTAGGATTGGATTCCTGCTCACAACATTCTCCTAGTTACTCCTGTTAAATCACTTTTTTAGATTATATATGCAAGTTATATTTGTCACAGTTTAATTTTAAGGTTTGCCTCTAGGACAGAGAGAACTTGAGATGTACTGTAAGAGGTTCTTTAAAGGGTTCTTAGTGACAGTAGTAAGCACATGTTGGAAGCTTTGTTCAGTTAAGAAAGTGTTTAATATAAGTACAAAGATGGATGAACAAAAACGGAAGAACAGACAATTAGTTATGTAGATAATTTAATCATAGAATCCCTACAGTGTGGAAACAAGCCATTCAGCCCATTGAGTCCACACTGACCCTCTGAAAAGCATCCTACCCATCCACACATCCTACCCTATAACCCTGCATTTCCTATTGGTAATCCACCTAACCAACATACTTATGGATATCACGGGCAATTTACCATGGCCAATCTACACATCTTTGGACTGCAGGAGGAAATCCACGCAGACATGGGGACAATGTGCAAACTCCACACAGACAGTCTCCCAAGACTGAGATCGAACTTGGGTCCCTAGCACTGTGAGGCCACAGTGCTAACCACTGAGCCAACATGCCACCCAATAGATAGATAGACAGACAGACATAGAAAAACAGAATCAGAGAATCATACAGCACAATAAGTCTGTACCACCAAAAATACACGACCAGCTCCACCACTCCAACTTTCCTGCAGTCGGCCATAGGTGTGAATATTATGACATTTCAAATGCTCATCCGAGTTCTTTTTAAAGGTTGTGAGGTTTCCTGCTTCCTGCCAAGGATAAGACAGACAGACAGATGGACAGACAGGCAGACAGATAGAGACTTAAACAAGTGAAAGATGGGTAGATGTGACTAATTCAGGGCATTTAGTTAAAAATATCTCCCAGGTGAGGGCTTTGGATAAGTTGCAATGCTTTTTGGGATAATTACTAATAAAATCTCGAATCTGAGAGCAGTGTCTCTAAGTTGGTGAATAGAGTGATGGCTGTGACTGGACGGACGGTGTACAGGACTGAGGGGAAAATGAGGGAATAATAAGGCAAGCGTCCTTCCTTGCCAGAACTCTAGCCTTGTCCTGTGAGCCTGAAAATAAAGAAAGTGCATTTCCCAAATGACCCTCACAATCTTAGTATGGTTCAAAGGATTTTACAACCACAGAATTACTTTGAAAGAGAAGACATTGATGAAATGTTGGAAGCACAGTGGCTGCTTCAGCCAGAAGTGTCAAGTGGATGACCCATTTTGACTTCCTCCAGGGTCCACATGCATCACAGATGCCAGTCTTCAGCCAGTTCACTGCACATGACATCAGGAAACAGTTGGAGGGACTGGGCCCTGCACCATGACCTGACAACACTCCAACAATAGTACAGAAAACATGCTCCAGACCTTACCACACTCCTAGCCAAACTGTTCCTGTACAGTTACAACACTGGCATCGACCAGACAATATGGAAAATTGCCCAGGTATGTCCTGTACACAAAAAACAGGACGAATCCAACCTGGTAAATTACTGCCCATTAGTCTACTCTCGATCATCAGTGAAGTAATGGAAGGGGTCGTCAACAGTGCTATGAAGCAACACCAGAAATGCCCAGTTTGGTTTCCACCAGGATGGACAAAGAGCTAGGGTGAGAGGTAAGGTGAGGCTGACAGCCCTTGACATCATTGTGTACCATTGACAAAATTCACTCACCAATCCTCCTCTGGCAGCACTTTCTAAACCCTGCCATCTAGAAGGACAAGAGCAGTAGATACATGGGAACACCACCCCCTGCAAGTTCCCCTCCAAGCCACTCACCTTGCTGACCTCGGAATACGTCACCATTCCTTCACTGTCTCTGGGTCACAATCCTGGAATTCCCTCCCTCAGGGCATTGTGGGTCTACCCACAACACATGGACTACAGTGATTCAAGAAGGCAGCTCACCCCCGCCTTCTCAAGGAGCAACTATACTGGGCTCAGCCAGTGACACCCATGTTCCATGAACTAATGAAGAAAGTGCTCAGAGCAAATTCCACAAATAACAATGAATTAATAGCCAATATTGGATTTTTATTTGTGATGATTGGGAAATAAATATAAACCAGAAAATGAGGAAGAACTTTGCTATTCTTAATCAAAATGACACCACCAGATTTTTACTTGGATCCAAGAACACAAACTTCACTATGCCCACATCACGGCAGAAAGAAATACATTGTGGAGTGAAGAGGTGGGGGGATGGGGGTGTTATACAGGGCACCTACTCAGATTGATGTACCTCCCTCCTGCTACCCCACCCTGGTTCATCTCACATACAATCTGCCCACTCGCCTACCAGCCCATACCAAGTGTGTTCGGCTCAATGGTTTTGCTAACATGCCTAAATGACCTTTATTTAGTTAGTTGAATATGATTTCAGCAGCTGCCCTCTTACAGCGTTGTGAGGGGGACCTCAGAGATGGTGTCCTCCTATCAGAACCCTGACTGGTGGGGGAAGTAGAATCCAGTCCCATTTCTCAGTGTAACATCTTATAAGCAAGACAACAGCTTCGACAGTGCAGCACTCCCTCAGTACGGTGCATAGGTGCCAGCCTTGATGTTGTGCTTAGTACCATTACAACATTTAAAAGGCATCTGAATGGGTAAATGAATAAAGGGGTATGGCCAAATGCTGGCAAATGGGACTGGATCAGTTTAGTTTACCTGGTTGACATGAACGAGTTGGTCTGAAAGGTCTGTTTCTGTGCTGTATAAATCTATGAATCTAAGTCTCCAGAATAGTATATGGACCCACTATCTTCTGCTTCAGAAGTTACTGCCCACCTCAGCCCCTTCTTCCTACACTCCTTACAGTGATTTCTACAATCACAAATCTCTGTTACTGCTCAGATCCCAGGCTGCACCAGTATCATTCACCATCAGTCATTTGCTTGACCCCCTACATCATCAGATGGGAGTACCTTAATTTCAAAATTCTCATCCTTCTGTTGAAATCCCTCCAGAGTGTCTCTCTTGCTCTTTCTCTGTGACTGAATCACCAGCCTCCACCATCCCCATTCTTACAACCCTCAGAGAAATCAATCCTTCTCCAACTCTGCCCTCCTTTTCAACTTCTGTATCTCAGATATGTAAACAGTCAGCCAACATCAGCAGTGGGTGTAAGAGAACACATGGCAGCAGGTCTGGAGACAGATGATTCTGTGGAGAGCCTTACGTTAAGTGTAATATTTGTGTAAGTAGCTAAAAAAGCGCTACATAAAAAGATAATTTTGCCAACAATATAGACTCTTAGTTTCTCTAGGTGCTCTCAAGCATATGACTGCTTCTGAAACACACCCAACTAGCAATACATTGTGCATTTCTGATTCCTATCGCTTCACTATTGGTGACTGTGCCTTCAGCTGTTAAGACTCTGTCTAACTCTTTCTGCCTAGCTAACTCCTTCTCCTGTAAAATGCCCCTTGAACCCACGGTGGCTCAGTGGTTAGCACTGCTGCCTCACAGCGCCAGGGACCCAGGTTCAATTCCTGTCTCGGGCAACTGTCTGTGTGGAGTTTGCACATTCTCCCTGTGTCTGCGTGGGTTTCCTCCGGGTGCTCCGGTTTCCTCCCACAGTCCAAAGATGTGCAGGTCAGGTGAATTGGCCATGCTAAATTGCTTGTAGTGTTAGGTGCATTAGTCAGAGGTAAATGTAGGGGAATGGGTCTATGCTCTTCAGAGGGCCGGTGTGGCCTTGTTGGGCTAAACCCTTTGGTCAAGCTGTCCCAATCCCTCCTCATGTGACTCGGTGTTACCTTCCCTCTGACAATGTTCCTGTGATGCGCCTTTGGACTATCACAAAGACGCGATATAAATGCATGTTGTTTTATCTTGTCACTTGTCATAAACAAGCAGGGACATTGAGCTTATGGTGTGATCCCTGGGCACCTGGTAGAGTCATAGAGTCATAGAGATGTACAGCATGTACAGCATTGGGATATCTGGTCCATCACGTCCATGCTGACCAGATATCCCAACCCAATCTAGTCCCACCTGCCAACACCCGGCCCACATCCCTCCAAACCCTTCCTATTCATATATCCATCCAAATGCCTTTTAAATGTTGCAATTGTACCAGCCTCCATCACATCCCTCTGGCAGCTCATTCCATACACGTACCACCCTTTGCGTGAAAAAGTTGTCCCTTAGGTCTCTTTTATATCTTTCCCCTCTCACCCTATACCTATGCCCCTCTAGTTCTGGACTCCCCGAACCCAGGGAAAATACTTTGCCTATTAATCCTATCCATGCACCTCACAATTTTGTAAACCTCTATAAGGTCACCTCTCAGCCTATGACGCTCCAGGATAAACAGCCCCAGCCTGTTCAGCCTCTCCCTGTAGCTCAGATCCTCCAACCCTGGCAACATCCTTGTAAATCTTTTCTGAACACTTTCAAGTTTCACAACATCTTTCTGATAGAAAGGAGACCAGAATTGCACACAATATTCCAACAGTGGCCTAACCAATGCCCTGTACAGCCGCAACATGACCTCCCAACTCCTCTACTCAATACTCTGACCAATAAAGGAAAGCATACCAAAAGCCTTCTTCACTATCCTATCTACCTGCGACTCTACTTTCAAGGAGTTGTGAACCTGCACTCCAAGGTCTCTTTGTTCAGCAAACCTCCCTAAGACCTTACCATTAAGTGTACAAGTCCTGCTAAGATTTGCTTTCGCAAAATGCAGCACCTCGCATTTATCTGAATTAAACTCCATCTGCCACTTCTCAGCCCATTGACCCATCTGATCAATATCCTGTTGTAATCTGAGGTAACCCTCTTCGATGTCCACTACACCTCCAATTTTGGTGTCATCTGCAAACTTACTAACTGTACCTCTTATGCTCGCATCTAAATCATTTATGTAAATGACAAAAAGTAGAGGACCCAGCACCGATCCTTGTGACACTCCACTGGTCACAGGCCTCCAGTCTGAAAAACAACCCTCCACCACCACCCTTCTACCTTTGAGCCAGTTCTGTATCCAAATGGCTAAGTTCTCCCTGTATTCCATGAGATCCAACCTTGCTAATCAGTCTCCCATGGGGAACCTTGTTGAATGCCTTACTGAAGTCCATATAGATCACATCTAGTGCTCTGCCCTCATCAATCTTCTTTGTTACTTCCTCAAAAAACTCAATCAAGTTTGTGAGACATGACTTCCCCCGCACAAAGCCATGTTGACTATCCCGAATCAGTCCTTGCCTTTCCAAATACATGTACATCCTGTCCCTCAGGATTCCCTCCAAAACTTACCCATCACCGAGGTCAGGCTCAGGTACAACTGAATATCTAAGTCAATGGGTCATTCCTCCTCACATGGAGCTGAGTTATCAGAGGTTGTGGTGTTTCCTTCACTTGGCAAAGTCACTCACACGGAGGGTTAATGATTCTGTGTCATCTGTTAGAAAGAAACCCAGGAACACAGAGGATACACAAATGCCTGGCACATTTCTGAGTTATTGTTGACAGATCCATTTGGCTCTTAATACTTTTTTAGAAACACAGCACAGCTCAACGATGTCTGTTATTCAAAAAGTCTCTTTGTCCTGACAAACACTTACAGAGTTTTAAAATTGAAAATATTTTTAACTCAAAAATGGGACAGCGTTTCTCCATGAAATTGTGCACTTAATTATTACCAATGGTGTATTTAATAAATCTAATAAAATAATCATTTTATTATAATGTGACAAGCTATATTCCAAATTAGAGTTGCTTTGAATGACAGTCAGGGAAACAGTATTAAATCCATGCTTTAGAATTTGACATGGGTGAATTTACACATTCCTCTTGGTTGTTCAACTTTTACATCCCATCGATACAAAGACAATACTGCGTGCATGTGCAGTATTCACATGGTTAACATGTGCATGTCAGGTTTTACTGTACCAGAGTGTCAAACTTTCCTTTGGAAGTCAGAATATTTTTTGACCATTGGATTTTCTGGGAAGTGTAAACTGATAACAGATGTAGAGACCTGAGTGATTCAGACACCCCGCAAAACAGTGAAATAAAAGCAAAATATTGTGGGTGCTGGAAATCTTAAATATAAACACAAATAACTGGAGAAACATAGTAGACTCTGTGAAGAAAGTTAAAACTCACACAACACCAGGTTATAGGATTCCTGATGAAGGGCTTTTGCCTGAAACGTCGATTTCGAAGCTACTTGGATGCTGCCTGAACTGCTGTGCTCTTCCAGCACCACTAATCCAGAAACTGGTTTCTAGCATCTGCAGTCATTGTTTTTACCACCATAGTCCAACAGGTTTATTTGGAAACACTAGTTTTCAGAGCACTGCTCCTTCCTCAGGTGGAGCAGGATCATAAGACACAGAATTTAAATCAAAATATCTCAGTGTTATGAAACAAAAACCATATATTGAACAAATCTCGATTGCCTAGACTTAACAGCAAATTAGGTTTGTTCAATATATCATTTCAGTTGCATGGCACTGAGATCTTTTACTGTAAATTCTGTCTTATGATCCTGCTCCACAGCAACCTGACGAAGGAGCAGCGCTCCGAAAGCTAGTGCTTCCAAATAAACCTGTTGGACTATAGCCTGGTGTTGTGTGATTTTTAACATTGTCCACCCCAGTCCAACCACATCTGTGAAGAGAGAAATGGAGTTAATTTTTCGAGTATGGTGTGATTCTTCTTCAGTTCAGATGTTAATATTAACTCTGTTTCTCTCTCAACAGGTGCTGTCAGACCTGCTGAGCTTCTCTAGCATTCTCTGTCTTTGATGCAGTAGAACTGAATGGCCTGAATCTTTTGATTTGGGTCAGAATTCTTATCTCCAACTCTGATCAGGCAAAATGTGTGCCCTCGCCCCCTTTACCATTCAGACCTGATGTCTGATGCCAGGATCACTTCAACAGATGTAGTCCAGCAAGCTGTGCAGGCAGAATTGGGGGTTCAGGGATCCGTTAGCTCAGTCAGCTGGATAGCATCCAAAGTGATCCAATAGTATTGTTTAATTTCCCGTGTTGGTTAAGGAAGGTCCCAGCTTTCTCAACTTTCCCCTCATTTGAGGTGTGCTCACCCTGATATTAGATCCACCACAGATTGTTTCACTGTAAAGAGAGAGCAACCTTTGGGACTATGGTAACTTTATAGCACGGAAACACAAGGAAACAAACACAGGAAGTGCTGGAGAAACTCAGCAGGTCTGGCAGCATCTGTGAAGAGAGAAATGCAGTTAATGTTTTGAGTCCGAGCTGAGTCTTTTTCAGAACTGAAGAAGTTCAGTGTTGGACCAGTGTTCTGGGGGCATCAGTTTAAGTCATCACCGTGGCAATTGGAGAGTTTCATCAGGGTTAATAAATAAAATCGAGAAAAGATTTAAAGGGATGTGCAAATGAAGTAAGGGTGGCGTGAGAGAGAAAAAAAACTGTCCACATAGTGAGTGGTGAGGAATGTACTGCCTGGAAATGTGGTGAAGGAGAGGTACTATTGAAGAGAGGCATTGGATCGAAATGGTATGTAGGGATATGGGGGAAAGGCAGGAGATTAGTGTCATTTAGGTTTGGTGAACCAGGTGAATAGTTAAGAAAGAGGACTCCCCTCTTCTCAGTTACTGGAGGTATATGACAGCCAGGTTCCTAAGAAATGACTTGCCCCCACAACAGTTTAGTTTATGTTTCAATATTGTGCAGCCATATCAGACATAAATATGAACGTACCAAGTAACCAAACCCCAAAAGGTCAGAAGCTGTTGTATGTGGGATATTCTGAGCTACTTTTGATTAATGGAGAAGACCATGATTTAACATCTGCTGCCTTACAGTTTAACCAAAGGTAAACTGATCTCTCCAGCCCTCCTCCTGCACTGTCAGGCCAGCCATCATAAAAAGGCAACTAAATTTAACCTGTTTGCAAGAGATTCAAAACCTTTAGCCTGAACCGTTGGACAAAATGCGGGTTATCTTGGTGTCATGTTTATTTCTTGCTGGGTAGAAATGCAGTTAAATAGAGGCTGTATATGGGCAGGGATTGGTGTAATTTGTACAACTTGGCCCATTCATACAGCCAGGAATGTGACTGAATCTGGGCAGATATCTCAATGACAAGCAGCAGTATCCTGTTAGGGATTAAAAGTGCACCTGAACAGATTAGGTAGGAGATGTAAGTGTGAGGGGCATATCTGGTTGCTGTCATACTGAGGCAAGGGGCTCCCAGCAGATCACATTACACACTGACAGACACAAATAAAGGTTTGCTTTTGATATTCAAGGGCTGCCTGATAAAACCAAAACCGTCCTGAAACTTTCACTGCCATATATGTTCACAGCACACTGCCACAATATAGTTAAGTGTCTTCTCATTAGTGAATTGTTACTCAGGAGCTGTATGTCCTTATGGTCGAGTAATACTCAGGGGGCAATCTATCAGTAGCAATGAAATGTAGTTGCCAGGCTGAAGGAACTAAATTAGCAACAGAACAGTTGTTAATTCACACTGCTTCATGTAACAGCCGTGGCTCAGTGGGCAGTCCCATTGCCTCTGGGTTTGCAGACTCAATTCCCATTCTAGGGAGTCAAGCAAAAAATCAAGGGTGTTGACACTCCCAGTGCAACGCTGAGGAATGCTGCACTGTCAGAAACACCACCTATAGAATAAGGTCTTAAACTGAGACCACATCTGTTATATTCCAGTTACCATGTGGTGTAGGCAAGAACTGGACTCCAGTCTTTATGCACTTGGAGCCACAGAGAGTCTTAGAGGTGGAAACAGACCCTTTGGTCCAACTCGTCCATGCTAACCAGATATCCCAAATTAATCTAGTCCCACCTGCCAGCACTTGACCCACATCCCTCTAAACCCTTCCTATTCATATACCCATCCAAATGCCTCTTAAATGTTGTAATTGTACCAGCCTCCACCACTTCCTCTGGCAGCTCATTCCATACACGTATCACCCTCTGTGTGAAGAAGTTGCCCCTTAGGTCCCTTTTAAATCTTTCCCTTCTCACCTTAAACCTATGCCCTTTAGTTCTGGACTCCCCGACTTGGGGAAAGAAACCTTGGCTGTTCACCCTATTCATGGACGTCATGATTTTATAAACCTCTGTGAGGTTGTCACGTAGGTGTGTCACATTCTGTTATTATTTGGGTATTTGGACTCAAAGGTGGAGTGAAAATATATTTTAATTTTCAGATCTGTGAAGGTAACTTTTTTTCAGTGAAGGTCAGAATGTCACTTTGATCATTTACATGGAGAGAGTTAATTGCTGCATATTTATAGAGTGAAGCTTTACAGAATAAAAGTAGGTGATCCAAGGGTCTTAGAAAGTTGTGTTCAGAAGAGAAGCTATCTTCAATGAAGGAATAGAAGTCAGCAAACTGAACATAGAACATAGAACCTAGAAAAGTACAGCACAGAACAGGCCCTTTGGCCCACGATGTTGTGCCGAGATTAATCCAAATGTCAAATATAGTAATTTAACCTACACATCCCTCAACTCACTGCTCTCCATGTGTATGTCCAGCAGTCGCTTAAATGTCCCCAATGACTCTGCTTCCACCACCACAGCTGGCAATACATTCCATGCATTCACAACCCTCTGCATAAAGAACCTACCTCTGACGTCTCCTTTATACCTTCCTCCTAATATCTTCAAACTTTGACTCCTTGTACCAGTCAATCCTGCCCTGGGAGAATTTAGTTTGTAATGATCTCCCAACTGTGAGAATTGCTGGGAATTTCTAGGCTTTCTGACTTGGAGAGAAATATCCAGGCCATCAAAACTGGAAAAGAGTCGTTAGACCATCAGAACTGAGAAGAAAGCTGAAGCTGTTCCAGCAGTCCAAGGAGAAAGGCTGGAAAGTGTAACTGGAATAAGAAATTAAAGAGTTAAGCTAGGAATGATTCTTCTCTGGGACTGAGTGACTGTAAAGAATATTGCTGGGAAAAAGTTGAATTTTTTTTTGCTGTTTATATTAAGTTTCTAAATGATCATTTATTTTAAAAAATTGCTTTATGTAATAAATTCTGTCAAAATATATTTGGCAACCTCTTGAGCATGGTCACTCACTGACCACCATGGTAATACAACCATGAAAAGCAAATATGATCTATCAAGCCCAATTTCACTCTGGGATCTGATTTATTTAGCATTACCCCATCAGCTGGGATCATAACAACTTATAATAAATTCATGTTTAACATTGACACTGTTAATCTTGTTTCACTTTAACATATTTTGCTTTTAACAAAATAGGCAAGATATATCCGTTTAACGTAGAGAGTTCCACTATTTGTCACATATGTTATGTAATTTATCACAGACTGTTCTGTGACCTGTACATACACAGAATGCTTTCCCCAGAGCTTCACTCACACACTCAGCCTTGAAGTTATAGAGTCATAGAGGTGTACAGCACGGAGACAAACCCTTCAGTCCAACTTGTCTATGCTAACAAGGAAGTTCTTTGTTCTCCGGACCCCATTCCAATGCTAAGGTCCCTCCTATCTACACTCCCCCATTCCCACTTTCCATTCCTACATTTATAGTGCCCAGGGTCTGTTGCCATCACTGGGACTTTAGTTGGTCTTCTGTTGATTTTTCTCCCTCTCTTTCTGTTGAAGTCCTGGGACTTCTGCAGCTGCTACCTGCACTGACCAACTTCTGCCACTGAATGGAGCCAATCTGAAACTAGGTGACTACAGTTTCTATTTACACCTGTTTACATTTATCATGTACTGAATTGTATTTTGTTTGTATTTTGTGATGTATTTTACTTTGAAAGTTATTTCAGCTTGGAATGCTCAATTCTACTGATTTACAGAACAGTATTTCAACTTGTGCATTGTTCTCTGCTGAGTGAGGAATATCCAAACAAGCCTATCTCTGGTTTTAACATTGGTTTGTATGGAACCTATGATTCACTTAAAGTTGTTTTATTTAAAGTTGCAATTGTTCTAGAAAGCAGCCACAATTCTCAGTGAGGGCTTCCTTTACAAGCTTCCATTTTAAAATACACACATCACCCATCATCCACTTCTCATCCAATAACCGTAATTTCAATCTGTTCCTATATAAATGATCAGAGACTAAAAACTTGCAGATGCTGGAATCCAAAGTAGACAGGCAGGAGGCTGGAAGAACACAGCAAGGCAGGCAGCATCAGGAGGTGCAGAAGTTAACGTTTTGGGTGTAACCCTTCTTTAACTGGCAGAAGGGTTACACTCGAAACGTTGACTTCTGCCCCTCCTCATGCTGCCTGCCTTGCTGTGTTCTTCCAGCCTCCTGCCTATATACTATCCTATATACTTGATCACAGATGAATTCTCCATTATTGTCTGTTGTCTGAGTAAAATTAAATGCCCAAATAAAATACAATCAATGCCAGCTGCCATACTTGTGCATATTAAAGATCCCAGTGCACTATTTTAGTGAAGAATGCAGAGTTCTCTTAGGAGTACTGATCAATATTTATCTTTCAATTAACAGCTGGAAACAGATTATTGGCACATTGTTAATTGTAGGAGCTTACTGTGTGCAAATTGGAGGTCAGAATTCAACAGTGGCTAGACTTCAAATTACTTATTGGTCTGTGATGTATATTTTGGGTCCCTGGATGTGATATAAGATGCTATATAAATGCACATGACACTTATGGGCTGGTTGGGTACAGCTCTCAATCCCTCGTTTGTTCATTTTAGAAGGGAGGCAGAAGAACAGAATATTATTTAAGTGGAGAAGAACTGCAGAACGCTTCAACACAAAAGGGAGTCGGGAGAATTTGTACAAGAAACACAGAAAGCTAGCACACAGACTTAGCAGGTAATCAGACTTAGACTTAGATTAAAATTTTATTGTCACATACTCAAGTACAGAAGTGCAGAAATACAGTGAAAAAGTGTATAATTTCACCACATGCGGCGGACTTTTAGTCAGAAAGGTACCTATGTACAATATACTTAGGTACAAAATACTAAAAGAGAGAAACAAAGTTAAGCATTACAGACCCATATTGTATAATTGGAAAAATAAAGAAATAAGGTAATAGTTAACATTAAAGTGCTATGACGATGCTATCACAAGGTTATTTTGTCCTTGGCTTTTTTTCAAGAGAGGTTGTAAAGGCAGAGACGGTGAAGTATCTAGTTTAACAATGGCCAGGGAGTGGCCAGTTCTCCCAGTTCAGGCTTTTTCTAGATTGGTTTAACTGCGGCAGTCACAAAATGCTGCCATCTAGAAAAAGTTTCTAAGCTTCAGCAGATGATTCCTGACAGACGTTTCTCTCTGAAATCTCTTTGGAAGTTGTTTCCTCCTCCCTGTAAGAATCTGTGTTTGAATTTACCATTTTGCCAAGGGGTGTGTTTATGGGATATTACTGATTTGGAACTGCTCCTTAGTTAAGTTGCTGTGTTGGGTCGGTTAAGTTTCCAATAGTTAAGTCATTCTAACTTCCGTTTCCTTTTGTTTGTGTTTCAACTGTGGTGTTTAAATAAATTCTGTTTTGCTTAAAGCCGAGTGGTTTGACCAGCTGCATCGATCCTGGAATATCCATCTCACATCTGCCTTTAAAATAAGAAAATGTTAGGGTGTGTGCTACCTTCTTAAAATATTTTGAGGGGTCTGGCCTGGTCCATAACAATGCATCTTGATATAAGCGAGAAAAAAATTGAAAATTCAAAAGTCTTTCTTCATGTACTTAGCCATAATGGGACCCCAGTCTCTTCCTGCTGGCTCTGGAACATGCTCAGGAAGGATCTGCTCACAACCTCCAATTGCCGATTATGCGCTGACTCTTGCTGTCAGCTGACCCAGGCTACCTGTTGGTGTTGTTTGATCTCTCTGCGCTGCACAGACCCGTGAAAGGCAGGTAGAGTCATGAAAGGTAGAAAAGTAAAGTCCAAAAACAGCCGAACGCTTGGAGCAGGGGTCCATGGGGGAGGCTGTATGCTCTGTTCTTAATCCACCACGGCTAATGGAATGTGCGCCTTTATTTCAAGGGGGTTGGAGTATAAGGGTAGGGAAGTCTTGCTGCACCTGTACAGGGTCCTGGTGAGACCACATCGGGACATTGTAAGCTGTTAAAATCCAGTCCAAAACTTCACAGAGAGCTGTGGAGACCTGGTTCATGCCCACATTAGTAGATTGTAGGATTTGATTTCAAAGAGGGCACTTGTGATGACATGGAGGAGTCCCTCCCTCAGAGACAGGAGACCCAGGTATACGTCGCACCTGCCCCAGAGGAGTGTCACTACATCTCTGAACTGATTGATTAGAAAACATCTCCTCCAGCCTTCCTCTACCACTGATGGCAACACAGCCACTCCAATGTCTTGAACACAATACTCTAGGCTGACAGTCCCACTGGATTAGGGAGGGAGTGCTGCTGTGTTGTCTTTCTGATTTTCTCTAAAATGAATTGCCTGTCTATCTCTGAAAGGAGGGCACGGGGTTTATCCCTTTGTCCTGACCAACATGTGTCAACAGCACTGATCATATTTAACTGGCCAGTTACTTCATTGTTATTTGGGGGAGCTTGCTGTGTGTGGACAATCATCCACATATTACACATTATAAATGACTACGGTTCATGAAAACCTCATTGCCTGTGGAGTGTGTGGGGCATATGCTGGAATTGTGAAAGGTGCTATAAAAATGCAAGTCATTCCTTTCTTCACTTAAGAAAGACTGGTGTCAAACCGAGGCAGCAGTGAAACCAAGGCTTCCTTTCACTCAAGGGAGGGTCTGCAATGCTGGAGGATCTGAAATGTCACTGCACAATTCCTGTAACAAACACACGATGCCCTTATTCTCAGACAGTTATCTGAGGTATTTGAATGTGATGACAGACAGTCTGGGCTTGGACTACAGCCTCAAAACATGCCCTTTACCCAACGCTCAAACACCAGAGCAAAGCTGAGTTACAAACCAGGACACACCAGGCCATGTGTGCTCTACTACTGTGTGAATCTTCAATGTGCTGAAACAATTGTTTGATTGACTGATTGGGATGAGTGTTTGGAAATATGTGTGTGTGTGAACACGTGTGTGTGTGTGAACACGTGTGTGTGTGTGTGAACCCGTGTGTGTGTGAACATGTGTGTTTGTGTGTGAACACGTGTGTGTGTGAACGTGTTTGTGTCTGAACACGTGTGTGTGTGAACACGTGTGTGTGTGTGAACACGTGTCTGTGTGAACGCGCGTGTGTGTGAACACGTGTGAACACGTGTGTGTGTGCGCGCGTGTGTGTGTACACGTGTGTGTGTACACGTGTGTGTGTGAGCACGTGTGTGTGAATAATATAACGTACTTATGACCCGCTGCAATAGGGTTTCAAAACTCCCCAGAATTACACTGGAGGCTACAGGTGGATACAACTGGGCAAGTGAAAAGCTGCAAGAAAAGTCGTAGAGGATATTAAAATAAAATGTGATTTGGAAAAATAAAATCCTTTGAGCATTTCCATTTATTAATTATAATGAAATGATCAGAGTCAGGATATCTAGGTTGCTTGACCGACAGTTAGTACATAACCAATAGTTGATTAAGATCAGGTTATCCTGCTCCACAAAGACTCGTACCGTACACAGGTAGTGCCACAGCAGAGCAAAACTAAAAAAGTAATAAGTGGAAGGTGGGGAGAAGATGAAATATGAAACTAAACTAACTAGTAATATACAAGAACATTGCAAGAGTTTTATTTTAATTATCAAAAAGGTAAGAGTGTACATCAGACCCACTGGAATATGAGGCTGGAGAAGTATTATGGGAGGTAAAGATATGGTGGAGAATCTGAATCGATACAATCTATATCAGTTATCACAGCACACGCAACATATCTGCACTGACTCTTCAAATGAGCAACATTACATAGCACCAATCTCCTTCTTACTTTTTATACTCTTGTATGCTATTTCTATCCATTAACATCCAATGGTCCTCTTGAATGCCTCAGTTGAGCCTGCCTCCATCACATGTCCAGACAATGCATTCCACGCCCTGACTACCTGTTACAGGAAATGCTTTTTCTCAAATCATGTTTGCTGTTTTGCAAATCACTGTCAAATCATGCCCTCTTATTGTTCCGTTTGCAAGTGGGAAAAAAAATCACTGTAAAATCATGGCCTCTCCATTCTGTCAATCGCATTCATGATTTTGCAAACCTGTATCAGATCTGTCCTTAGCCGTCCTTACGACAAAGAGAACAGTCCCGAACTCTTCAATTTCTCCTCCTAGCAAACTTCTCATTCCAGGAACCATTCTTGCAAATTGCTTCTACACTCTCTCCAGTGAGTTCACATCCTTCCTAAAAGGTGACACCCACAATTATACACAATATCTCAGCTGAGGTCTAGTGGGTCAGTGGTTAGCACTGCTACCTCACAGCATCAGGGACCTGGGTTCAATTCCACCCTTGGGTGACTGTGTGGCGTTTGCACATTCTCCCGTGTCTGTATGGGTTTCCTCCGGATGCTCTGGTTTCCTCCCACAATCCAAAGATGTACAGGTTAGGTGAATTGCCTATAGTGTTCAGGGATGTGTAGATTAGGTGTATTAGTTGGGGTAAAATGTAGGATAATAGAGGAGGGGAATAGGTCTGGGTGGGTTACTCTATGGAAGGGTCAGTGTGAAGGTCCTGTTTCCATACTGTAGGGATTCTGTAATTCTAAGTTCAACCTCACCTCTTTGCTCTTGTACTCAGAGCAGTTAATAAAGCCAAGGATTCTGTATGCGTTATGAACTGCTTTGCACCTGTCATTTTCAGTGATCTGTGCATATACAGAAGCTGTTCCAGTCCAGTTACAACACTGGCATCTACCCGACAATGTGGAAAATTGCCCAGGTATGTCCTGTTCATAAAAAACAGGACAAATCCAACCTGGCCAATTACTGCCCCATCAGTCTCCTCTTGATCATCAGTAACGTGATGGACGGTGTCAGTAACAGTGCTATCAAGCAGCACCTGCTCAGCAATAACCTGCTCAGTGACACCCAGTTTGGGATCCCCCAGGGCCACTCAGCTTCTGACCTCATTCCAGTTTTGGTTCAAAAGAGCTGAATTCTGGAGGGGAGGGGAGAGGGACAGCCATTGACATCAAGGCCCCATTTGACCAAGTGTGGCATCAAGGAGCCCTAGCAAAACTGGAATCAACAAGTATTGGGTGACAAACTCTCCGCTGGTTGGAGCCATACCTGACACATAGGAAGATGTGTCATAGGAAGATGTGACAGTTGGAGAAAGTGAGGACTGCAGATGCTGGGGATCAGAGCTTAAAAATGTGTTGCTGGAAAAGCGCAGCAGGTCAGGCAGCATCAAAGGAGAAGGAGAATTGACGTTTCGGGCATGAGCCCTTCTTCCTGAAGAAGGGTTTATGCCCGAAACGTCAATTCTCCTTCTCCTTTGATGCTGCCTGACCTGCTGCGCTTTTCCAGCAACACATTTTTAAGATGTGACAGTTCATCAACTTCACCAACACATTCCACCCCGACCTTAAATTCACCTGGACCATCTCTGGCACCTCCCTCCCCTTCCTGGACCTCTCCATCCCCATCAACCGTGACTGACTCAAGATTGACATTTTTTACAAACCCACTGACTCCCACTGCTACCTGGACTACACCTCCCCCCACCTTGCCTCCTGCAAAAATGCAATCCCATTTTCCCAATTCTTCCACCTCTGCTGCATCTGCTCTCAGAAGGACCAGTTCCACCACAGAGCACACCAAATAGCCTCCTTCTTTAAAGACCACAATTTCCCTTCCCACATTGTTGAAGATGCCCTCTAGCACATCTCATCCACGTCCCGCACCTCTGCCCTTGAACCCCATCCCTCCAACTGCAACAAGGACAGAACCCCTGGTCCTCATTGTCCATCCCACAACCTCCGCATACATTGCGTCATCCTCCACCATTTCTACCACCTACAAATGGACTCTACCACCAAAGCTATATTTCCCTCCCCAGCCCTATCCACTTTCCATAAAGACCATTCCCTCTGTGACTACCTGGTCAGATCCACGACCCCCAACAACCCACCCTCTCCTCCTGGCACTTTTCCCTGCCACTGCAGGAATTGTAAAACCTGCACCCACACCTCCTCCCTTACCTCTGTCTAAGGCCCCAAAGGAGCCTTCCACATCCATCAAAGTTTTACCCGCACTTCCACACATTCCATTTACTGTATCCGTTGCTCCCGATGCAGTCTTTCTCTACCTTGGGGAGACTGGGCATCTTCTCGCAGAGTGATTCAGAGAACATCTCCGGGACACCCGCACCAACCAACCCCACTACCCCGTGGCTGAAAATTTCAACTCCCCCCTCCACTCTGCCGAGGTCATGCAGGTCCTAGGCCTCCTCCATCGCCACTCCCTCACCACCCGAAGCCTGGAGGAAGAACACCTCATCTTCCGCCTCAGGACACACTAACCCCATGACATCAATGTGGACTTCACCTGTTTCCTCATTTGTCCTCCCCCACTTTACCCCAGTGCCAACCTTCCAGCTCAGCACCGTCCTTATAACCCATCCTACCTGTCAATCTTCCTTCCCATCTATCCGCTCCACCCTCCTCTCTGACCTATCACCTTCATCCCCACCTCCATCTACCTATCACACTCAGTTACCTTCCCCCCAGCTCCACCCCTCTCCCAATAATCTCACCATCCCTAAGGCTTCCAGCCTCATTCCTAATGAAGGGCTTTTTCCCGAAATGTCGATTTTCCTGCTCCTCCGATGCTGCCTGACCTGCTGTGCTTTTCCAGCACCACTCTAATCTTGACATAGGAAGATGGTTGACGTTGTTGGAGGTCAGCCATCTCAGCTCCAGGACACCTCCACAAGAAGTTCCTCAGAGGGGTGTCCAAGGCCCAACCATCTTCAGCTGCTTCAGCAATAACCTTCCCTCTGTCATAAGGTCAGAAGTGGGCATGTTCACCGATGATTGCACAGTGTTCAGCACCATTCACAACTCCTTAGAACCTGAAGCAGTCTGTGTTCAAATGCAACAAGATCTGGACAATCTCCAGGCTTGGGCTGACAATTGGCAAGTAACATTAGCGCCACAAATGCCAGGCTGTGACCATCACCAACAAGAGCAACCTAACCACTGTTCCTTGACATTCGCTGGTGTTACTATCACCAAATCTCCCACTATCAACATCCTGGGGGTTATCATTGATCAGAAACTTAACTAGACTCACCACATAAACACAGTGACTACCAGCGCCGGTCAGAGGCTTGGAATACTAGCAACCCACCTCCTGACTCCCCAAAGCCTGTCCACCATCTACAAGGCATAGGTCAGGAGTGTGATGGAATACTCCACACCTGCCTGGGTGAGTGCAGCCCCAACAACACTCAAGGAGCTTGACCCCATCCAGGAGAGAACTCAATTGACGTGGAGATGTTTGCACTCGTGAGGGAGCATAGGGCCATCTGTATAGGGGGTGGTCATTAATAAATCCAATACTGTGCTCAGGATAAACCTCTTCACCCAGAGAGTGGGAAGAACATGGAACTCAGCAGGAAGTGAATGGGGTGAGTAGAAAAGGTACATTCAATGGAGAAAGGAATGGATGGATGTGATGACAGGGCAAGATGAAGGGACATGGTAAGAAGCTCCAATGAAACATAAACACCAACATGGACCAGTTGGCCCTAACGGCCTGTATTGTACATTTTAAATAATCTGACAGGATCGGCTTTGATTGGGTAGATATAGAGAAGAGTATCCAATTGTCAGGATGATGAAAACTAGAGGTTGTAATTTTAAGAGTCAAGAATTAAGCCAGTCAGGAAGTCAGGAGGCATGTCTTTACCCAGAGAGTGTGGGGAAGAGTGATCCATGTTACCACAGGAAGTAGCAGCTGAGGTACAGAATCGTACGGATACATTTACAGGAAATCAGGATACACATCTGAAGGAGAAAGGAAAAGGAGGATGTGCTAACAGAGTGAGATGTTGGGAAGCAGAAAGAGACAAGAGTTGAGTAGAAACACCAGCACAGAGCAGTTGGGCTGAATGGTCTGTGCTGTTAATACCGCCTCAAAAGCAATTAGGAAGGAGCAATCAATCCCAGACAGCAACACATGCATCCCCTGAATGAATTTTTTTTAAATTAACTGGCATAGGTTCTTAACACAGCAGGTGAGAAATTATTGGAAGCATTTGCTAACCCTATTACAGCTGAGAAGGCATTTTCTACAGCTGGGAATATACTTGGTGCAGTTGGCCTCTGCTGCCAAAGAATTCTGTCCAGATCTTTTTTTTTACACAGAGACCGTACAGTATGAGCTATCACTTGCTGTTGAATCTCGAGCAAGGAATTGCCGATTTATCTAATTATTTATGCTATTATGTAAATGATTTTGAATTATAAAAGAAGGGTGGTTGTATGGAAATGCACACTGTGTACAAATCTGGAGGGAATCATGTTCAACTGTGACTAGCTATAAACTTTGGGGTCATATATTGTGTCTGCCAGATGGTCAGTATAGTGTCCTTCCCTAAACCCCGATGTACTATTGGGTTTCCAACAGAGTTGATAAATAAAAATGGTGGACCAGACTTTATTTTGAATTTACTCCTAAAAGGTCCACATGCGAAGAAGGTTACCTCAGATTACAACAGGATCTGGACCAGACGGGCCAATGGGCCGAGAAGTGGCAGATGGAGTTTAATTCAGATAAATGCGAGGTGCTGCATTTTGGGAAAGCAAATCTTAGCAGGACTTATATACTTAATGGTAAGGTCCTAGAGAGTGTTGCTGAACAAAGAGATCTTGGAGCGCAGGTTCACAACTCCTTGAAAGTGGAGTCACAGGTAGATAGGATAGTGAAGGCGGCGTTTGGTATGCTTTCCTTTATTGGTCAGAGTATTGAGTACAGGAGTTGGGAGGTCATGTTGCGGCTGTACAGGACATTGGTTAGGCCACTGTTGGAATGTTGCGTGCAATTCTGGTCTCCTTCCTATTGGGAAAATGTTGTGAAACTTGAAAGGGTTCAGAAAAAATTTACAAGGATGTTGCCAGGGTTGGAGGATTTGAGCTATAGGGAGAGGCTGAACAGGCTGGGGCTGTTTTCCTTGGAGCATCGGAGGCTGAGGGGTGACCTTATAGAGGTTTACAAAATTGGGAGGGGCATAGATAGGATAAATAGGCAAAGTCTTTTTCCTGGGGTCAGGGAGTCCAGAACTAGAGGGCATAGGTTTAGGGTGAGAGGGGAAATATATAAAAGAGACCTAAGGGGCAACTTTTTCACACAGAGGGTGGTGTGTGTATGGAATAAGCTGCCAGAGGATGTGGTGGAGGCTGATACAATTGCAACATTTAAGAGGTATCTGGATGGGTATATGAATAGGAAGGGTTTGGAGGGATGTGAGCCAGGTGCTTGTAGGTGGGACTAGATTGAGTTGGGATATCTGGTCGGCATGGACGGGTTGGACCGAAGGGTCTGTTTCCATGCTGTACATCTCTGTGACTCTATTTCTACAATGAGTTTCACAATCCTTGTATGTCCCAAAACTTCTTACAGCCAATTATGTACTCCTGTGAAGTAGTTACTATTTCTGATGAGGGAAAAACAGCAGACAATTCATGCACAGCAAGATCCCACCGATTATGTATTATGATCATATCATTTCCAGTAGTGGTGTTGGTTGAGAGATAAGATTGTCTGTAACCCAAAGCAAAACCTGTTTAGCATTTGCAAAATAAGGATAATTTCATCAACAAATACTCTAATCAGAAAAAAAAATTGAATTAGCTTCATTGTCACATGCCCTTGAATGAATGCAGTGAAAAGTTGGTAATGTCGCTGCTTATGGTACTATCTGAGGTACAGGTTACCCAGATACAGATATTTCAATATTTGTACAGAATTGAAAGAATAATCAGCAAACGCCAGCACACGATTTTTTAAAAGTACCCAAGAATTACTTGAAAAGACCAGCATAACAATATAAAGTTTTTAAAAAGTACTCGAACTTCAGTCTCCAGACCACACCGGGCTCTGTCTCCAGACCACACCGGGCTCTGTCTCCAGACCACACCGGGCTCTGTCTCCAGACCACACCAGGCCAAGTCTCCAGATCACACCGGGCCCAGTCTCCAGACCACACCAGGCGATGTCTCCAGACCACATCGGGCCCGGTCTCCAGACCACACCGGGTCCAGTCACCAGACCACATCGGGCCCAGTCTCCAGACCACACCAGGCTATGTCTCCAGACCACATCGGGCCCGGTCTCCAGACCACACCGGGTCCAGTCACCAGACCACATCGGGCCCAGTCTCCAGACCACACCAGGCCCAGTCACCAGACCACACCGGGCTCAGTCTCCAGACCACACCGGGCCCAGTTTCCAGACCACAACGGTCAAGTCTCCAGACCACACCAGGCCAAGTCTCCAGACCACACCAGGCCCAATATAAAGTTTTTAAAAACTACTCGAACTTCAGTCTGTGCCAGCACTGGGCCTCCAGACCACATCAGGCCCGGTCTCCAGACCACACCGGGTCCAGTCTCCAGACCACACCGGGTCCAGTCTCCAGACCACACCGGGCCCAGTCTCCAGACCACACTGGGCTCAGTCTCCACACCACACTGGGCTCAGTCTCCAGACTACACCAGGCCCAGGCTCCAGACCACACCGGGCTCTGTCTCCAGACTACACCAGGCCCAGTCTCCAGACCACACCGGGCTCTGTCTCCAGACCACACCAGGCCCAGTCTCCAGACCACACCAGGCCCAATATAGGGTTTTTGAAACTACTCGAACTTCAGTCTGTGCCAGCACTGGGCCTCCAGACCACATCAGGCTCTGTCTCCAGACCACACCAGGCCCAGTCTCCAGACCACACCAGGCCCAATATAGGGTTTTTGAAACTACTCGAACTTCAGTCTGTGCCAGCACTGGGCCTCCAGACCACACCAGGCTCTGTCTCCAGACCACACCAGGCTCTGACTCCCGACCACACCGGGCTCTGTCTCCAGACCACACCGGGACCAGTCTCCAGACCACATTGGGATCAGTCTCCAGACCACACCAGCCCCAGCCTACAGACCACACCAGGCCCAATATAAAGTTTTTTAAAACTACTCAAACTTCAATCTGGCAGCACTGGGCCTCCAGACCACATTGGGCCCGGTCTCCAGACCACACCGGGCCAAGTCTCCAGACCACACCAGGCCCAGTCTTCAGACCACACCGGGCAAGTGTCCGGATTGCTTCAGGTCCAGTCTCCAGACCACGCCGGGCCCAATCTGCAGACCTCACTGGGCCCAGTCACCAGACCACACCAGTCCCAGTCACCGGGCCACACAGGGACCAGTCTCCAGACCAAACCGGGCTCAGTCACCGGACCACACCAGGCCCAGCCTCCAGACCATACCAGGCTCAGTCTCCAGACCTCACCGGGCACAGTTACCAGGCCACATAGGGACTAATTTCCAGATGACACTGGGCCAGTCTCCAGACCACATCTGGCCAAATCTCCAGACCACACCAGGCCCAGTCTCCAGACCACACCAGGCGCAGACTCCAGACCACACTGGGCCCAGTCTCTAGACCACACTTGCCTCAGTCTCCAGACTACACCAGGCCCAGTCTCCAGACCACACTGGGCCCAGTCTCCAGACCACAACAGCCCAGTCTCCAGACCACACCAGGCCCAGTCTCCAGACCACACCAGGCCCAGTCTCCAGACCACACCAGGCCCAGTCTCTAGACCACACCAGGTGCTGTCTCCAGACCACACCAGGCTCTGTCTCCAAACCACACTGGGCCATGTCTCCAGACCACGCCAGGCCAAATCTCCAGACCAAACCGGGCCCGGTCTCCAGACCACACCGGGCCAAGTCCCCAGACCACACCAGGCCCAGTCTTCAGACCACACCGGGCAAGTGTCCGGATTGCTTCAGGTCCAGTCTCCAGACCACGCCGGGCCCAATCTGCAGACCTCACTGGGCCCAGTCACCAGACCACACCAGTCCCAGTCACCGGGCCACACAGGGACCAGTCTCCAGACCAAACCGGGCTCAGTCACCGGACCACACCAGGCCCAGCCTCCAGACCATACCAGGCTCAGTCTCCAGACCTCACCGGGCACAGTTACCAGGCCACATAGGGACTAATTTCCAGATGACACTGGGCCAGTCTCCAGACCACATCTGGCCAAATCTCCAGACCACACCAGGCCCAGTCTCCAGACCACACCAGGCCCAGACTCCAGACCACACTGGGCCCAGTCTCTAGACCACACTTGCCTCAGTCTCCAGACTACACCAGGCCCAGTCTCCAGACCACACTGGGCCCAGTCTCCAGACCACACCAGGCCCAGTCTCCAGACCACACCAGGCCCAGTCTCCAGACCACACCAGGCCCAGTCTCTAGACCACACCAGGCGCTGTCTCCAGACCACACCAGGCTCTGTCTCCAAACCACACTGGGCCATGTCTCCAGACCACGCCAGGCCAAATCTCCAGACCAAACCGGGCCCAGACTCCTGACCACACGGGGCTCAGTCACCGGACCACACAGGGCCAAGTCTCCTGACCACACTGGACTCAGTCTCCAGACCACACCAGGCCCAGTCACCGGACCACATAGGGCCCAAATTCCAAACCACACCAGGCCAGGTCTCCAGACCACACCGGGCTCATTCTCCAGACCACAACGGCCAGGTCTCCAGACTACACCGGGCCCAGTCACCAGACCACACCAGTCCCAGTCACCGGGCCACACAGGGACCAGTCTCCAGACCACACCGGGCTCAGTCTCCAGACCACACCGGGCCCAGTTTCCAGACCACAACGGTCAAGTCTCCAGACCACACCAGGCCCAATATAAAGTTTTTTAAAACTACTCAAACTTCAATCTGTGGCAGCACTGGGCCTCCAGACCACACTGGGCCCGGTCTCCAGACCACACCAGGCCCAGTCCCCAGACCACACCAGGCCCAGTCTTCAGACCACACCAGGCAAGTGTCCGGATTGCTTCAGGTCCAGTCTCCAGACCACACCGGGCCCAATCTGCAGACCTCACTGGGCCCAGTCACCAGACCACACCAGTCCCAGTCACCGGGCCACACAGGGACCAGTCTCCAGACCACACCGGGCCAAGTCTCCAGACCACACCAGGCTCAATCACCGGACCACACCAGGCCCAGTCTCCAGACCACACCAGGCCCAGTCTCCAGACCTCACCGGCCCAGAAATCGGGCCACATAGGGACTAATCTCCAGATCACACCGGGCCAGACCCCAGATCACACCAGGCCAAGACTCCAGACCACACCGGGCTCAGTCTCCAGACCACACCGAGCCCAGTTTCCAGACCACAACGGTCAAGTCTCCAGACCACACCAGGCCAAGTCTCCAGACCACACCAGGCCCAATATAAAGTTTTTAAAAACTACTCGAACTTCAGTCTGTGCCAGCACTGGGCCTCCAGACCACATCAGGCCCGGTCTCCAGACCACACCGGGTCCAGTCTCCAGACCACACTGGGTCCAGTCTCCAGACCACACCGGGCCCAGTCTCCAGACCACACTGGGCTCAGTCTCCAGACCACACTGGGTTCAGTCTCCAGACTACACCAGGCCCAGTCTCCAGACCACACCGGGCTCTGTCTCCAGACTACACCAGGCCCAGTCTCCAGACCACACCGGGCTCTGTCTCCAGACCACACCGGGCCCAGTCTCCAGACCACACTGGGCTCAGTCTCCAGACAGCACCAGGTCCAGTCTCCAGACCACACCAGGCCCAATATAGGGTTTTTGAAACTACTCGAACTTCAGTCTGTGCCAGCACTGGGCCTCCAGACCACATCAGGCCCGGTCTCCAGACCACACCGGGTCCAGTCTCCAGACCACACCGGGTCCAGTCTCCAGACCACACCGGGCCCAGTCTCCAGACCACACTGGGCTCAGTCTCCAGACCACACTGGGCTCAGTCTCCAGACCACACCGGGCTCTGTCTCCAGACTACACCAGGCCCAGTCTCCAGACCACACCGGGCTCTGTCTCCAGACCACACCGGGCCCAGTCTCCAGACCACACTGGGCTCAGTCTCCAGACCGCACCAGGTCCAGTCTCCAGACCACACCAGGCCCAATATAGGGTTTTTGAAACTACTCGAACTTCAGTCTGTGCCAGCACTGGTCCTCCAGACCACACCAGGCTCTGTCTCCAGACCACACCGGGCTCTGTCTCCAGACTACACCAGGCCCAGTCTCCAGACCACACCGGGCTCTGTCTCCAGACCACATCGGGCCCAGTCTCCAGACCACACTGGGCTCAGTCTCCAGACCGCACCAGGTCCAGACTCCAGACCACACCAGGCCCAATATAGGGTTTTTGAAACTACTCGAACTTCAGTCTGTGCCAGCACTGGGCCTCCAGACCACACCAGGCTCTGTCTCCAGACCACACCAGGCTCTGACTCCCGACCACACCGGGCTCTGTCTCCAGACCACACCGGGCCCAGTCTCCAGACCACATTGGGATCAGTCTCCAGACCACACCAGCCCCAGCCTACAGACCACACCAGGCCCAATGTAAAGTTTTTTAAAACTACTCAAACTTCAATCTGTGGCAGCACTGGGCCTCCAGACCACATTGGGCCCGGTCTCCAGACCACACCGGGCCAAGTCCCCAGACCACACCAGGCCCAGTCTTCAGACCACACCGGGCAAGTGTCCGGATTGCTTCAGGTCCAGTCTCCAGACCACGCCGGGCCCAATCTGCAGACCTCACTGGGCCCAGTCACCAGACCACACCAGTCCCAGTCACCGGGCCACATAGGGACCAGTCTCCAGACCAAACCGGGCTCAGTCACCGGACCACACCAGGCCCAGCCTCCAGACCATACCAGGCTCAGTCTCCAGACCTCACCGGGCACAGTTACCAGGCCACATAGGGACTAATTTCCAGATGACACTGGGCCAGTCTCCAGACCACATCTGGCCAAATCTCCAGACCACACCAGGCCCAGTCTCCAGACCACACCAGGCCCAGACTCCAGACCACACTGGGCCCAGTCTCTAGACCACACTTGCCTCAGTCTCCAGACTACACCAGGCCCAGTCTCCAGACCACACTGGGCCCAGTCTCCAGACCACACCAGGCCCAGTCTCCAGACCACACCAGGCCCAGTCTGCAGACCACACCAGGCCCAGTCTCCAGACCACACCAGGCCCAGTCTCCAGACCACACCAGGCCCAGTCTCTAGACCACACCAGGCGCTGTCTCCAGACCACACCAGGCTCTGTCTCCAAATCACACTGGGCCATGTCTCCAGACCATGCCAGGCCAAATCTCCAGACCAAACCGGGCCCAGACTCCTGACCACACCGGGCTCAGTCACCGGACTACACAGGGCCAAGTCTCCTGACCACACTGGACTCAGTCTCCAGACCACACCAGGCCCAGTCACCGGACCACATAGGGCCCAAATTCCAAACCACACCAGGCCAGGTCTCCAGACCACACCGGGCTCATTCTCCAGACCACAACGGCCAGGTCTCCAGACTACACCGGGCCCAGGCTCCAGACCACACTGGGCCCAGTCTCCAGACCACACCAGGCCCAGTCTCCAGACCACAACAGCCAAGTCTCCAGACCACACCAGGCCCAATATAAAGTTTTTTAAAACTACTCAAACTTCAATCTGTGGCAGCACTGGGCCTCCAGACCACACTGGGCCCGGTCTCCAGACCACACCAGGCCCAGTCCCCAGACCACACCAGGCCCAGTCTTCAGACCACACCAGGCAAGTGTCCGGATTGCTTCAGGTCCAGTCTCCAGACCACACCGGGCCCAATCTGCAGACCTCACTGGGCCCAGTCACCAGACCACACCAGTCCCAGTCACCGGGCCACACAGGGACCAGTCTCCAGACCACACCGGGCCAAGTCACCAGACCACACCAGGGTCAATCACCGGACCACACCAGGCCCAGTCTCCAGACCACACCAGGCCCAGTCTCCAGACCTCACCGGCCCAGAAATCGGGCCACACAGGGACTAATCTCCAGATCACACCGGGCCAGACCCCAGATCACACCAGGCCAAGGCTCCAGACCATACCGGGCTCAGTCTCCAGACCACACCGGGCCCAGTTTCCAGACCACAACGGTCAAGTCTCCAGACCACACCAGGCCAAGTCTCCAGACCACACCAGGCCCAATATAAAGTTTTTAAAAACTACTCGAACTTCAGTCTGTGCCAGCACTGGGCCTCCAGACCACATCAGGCCCGGTCTCCAGACCACACCGGGTCCAGTCTCCAGACCACACCGGGTCCAGTCTCCAGACCACACCGGGCCCAGTCTCCAGACCACACTGGGCTCAGTCTCCAGACCACACTGGGCTCAGTCTCCAGACTACACCAGGCCCAGTCTCCAGACCACACCGGGCTCTGTCTCCAGACTACACCAGGCCCAGTCTCCAGACCACACCGGGCTCTGTCTCCAGACCACACCGGGCCCAGTCTCCAGACCACACTGGGCTCAGTCTCCAGACCGCACCAGGTCCAGTCTCCAGACCACACCAGGCCCAATATAGGGTTTTTGAAACTACTCGAACTTCAGTGTGTGCCAGCACTGGGCCTCCAGACCACATCAGGCCCGGTCTCCAGACCACAGCGGGTCCAGTCTCCAGACCACACCGGGTCCAGTCTCCAGACCACACCGGGCCCAGTGTCCAGACCACACTGGGCTCAGTCTCCAGACCACACTGGGCTCAGTCTCCAGACCACACCGGGCTCTGTCTCCAGACTACACCAGGCCCAGTCTCCAGACCACACCGGGCTCTGTCTCCAGACCACACCGGGCCCAGTCTCCACACCGCACCAGGTCCAGTCTCCAGACCACACCAGGCCCAATATAGGGTTTTTGAAACTACTCGAACTTCAGTCTGTGCCAGCACTGGGCCTCCAGACCACACCAGGCTCTGTCTCCAGACCACACCAGGCTCTGACTCCCGACCACACCGGGCTCTGTCTCCAGACCACACCGGGCCCAGTCTCCAGACCACATTGGGATCAGTCTCCAGACCACACCAGCCCCAGCCTACAGACCACACCAGGCCCAATATAAAGTTTTTTAAAACTACTCAAACTTCAATCTGTGGCAGCACTGGGCCTCCAGACCACATTGGGCCCGGTCTCCAGACCACACCGGGCCAAGTCCCCAGACCACACCAGGCCCACTCTTCAGACCACACCGGGCAAGTGTCCGGATTGCTTCAGGTCCAGTCTCCAGACCACGCCGGGCCCAATCTGCAGACCTCACTGGGCCCAGTCACCAGACCACACCAGTCCCAGTCACCGGGCCACACAGGGACCAGTCTCCAGACCAAACCGGGCTCAGTCACCGGACCACACCAGGCCCAGCCTCCAGACCATACCAGGCTCAGTCTCCAGACCTCACCGGGCACAGTTACCAGGCCACATAGGGACTAATTTCCAGATGACACTGAGCCAGTCTCCAGACCAAATCTGGCCAAATCTCCAGACCACACCAGGCCCAGTCTCCAGACCACACCAGGCCCAGACTCCAGACCACACTGGGCCCAGTCTCTAGACCACACTTGCCTCAGTCCCCAGACCACACCAGGCCCAGTCCCCAGACCACACCAGGCCCAGTCTTCAGACCACACCAGGCAAGTGTCCGGATTGCTTCAGGTCCAGTCTCCAGACCACACCGGGCCCAATCTGCAGACCACACCAGGCGCTGTCACCAGACCACACCAGTTCCAGTCACCGGGCCACACAGGGACCAGTCTCCAGACCACACCGGGCCAAGTCTCCAGACCACACCAGGCTCAATCACCGGACCACACCAGGCCCAGTCTCCAGACCTCACCGGCCCAGAAATCGGGCCACATAGGGACTAATCTCCAGATCACACCGGGCCAGACCCCAGATCACACCAGGCCAAGGCTCCAGACCATACCGGGTTCAGTCTCCAGACCACACCGGGCCCAGTTTCCAGACCACAACGGTCAAGTCTCCAGACCACACCAGGCCAAGTCTCCAGACCACACCAGGCCCAATATAAAGTTTTTAAAAACTACTCGAACTTCAGTCTGTGCCAGCACTGGGCCTCCAGACCACATCAGGCCCGGTCTCCAGACCACACCGGGTCCAGTCTCCAGACCACACCGGGTCCAGTCTCCAGACCACACCGGGCCCAGTCTCCAGACCACACTGGGCTCAGTCTCCAGACCACACTGGGCTCAGTCTCCAGACTACACCAGGCCCAGTCTCCAGACCACACCGGGCTCTGTCTCCAGACTACACCAGGCCCAGTCTCCAGACCACACCGGGCTCTGTCTCCAGACCACACCGGGCCCAATCTCCAGACCACACTGGGCTCAGTCTCCAGACCGCACCAGGTCCAGTCTCCAGACCACACCAGGCCCAATATAGGGTTTTTGAAACTACTCGAACTTCAGTGTGTGCCAGCACTGGGCCTCCAGACCACATCAGGCCCGGTCTCCAGACCACACCGGGTCCAGTCTCCAGACCACACTGGGTCCAGTCTCCAGACCACACCGGGCCCAGTGTCCAGACCACACTGGGCTCAGTCTCCAGACCACACTGGGCTCAGTCTCCAGACCACACCGGGCTCTGTCTCCAGACTACACCAGGCCCAGTCTCCCGACCACACCGGGCTCTGTCTCCAGACCACACTGGGCCCAGTCTCCAGACCACATTGGGATCAGTCTCCAGACCACACCAGCCCCAGCCTACAGACCACACCAGGCCCAATATAAAGTTTTTTAAAACTACTCAAACTTCAATCTGTGGCAGCACTGGGCCTCCAGACCACATTGGGCCCGGTCTCCAGACCACACCGGGCCAAGTCCCCAGACCACACCAGGCCCAGTCTTCAGACCACACCGGGCAAGTGTCCGGATTGCTTCAGGTCCAGTCTCCAGACCACGCCGGGCCCAATCTGCAGACCTCACTGGGCCCAGTCACCAGACCACACCAGTCCCAGTCACCGGGCCACACAGGGACCAGTCTCCAGACCAAACCGGGCTCAGTCACCGGACCACACCAGGCCCAGCCTCCATACCATACCAGGCTCAGTCTCCAGACCTCACCGGGCACAGTTACCAGGCCACATAGGGACTAATTTCCAGATGACACTGGGCCAGTCTCCAGACCACATCTGGCCAAATCTCCAGACCACACCAGGCCCAGACTCCAGACCACACTGGGCCCAGTCTCTAGACCACACTTGCCTCAGTCTCCAGACTACACCAGGCCCAGTCTCCAGACCACACTGGGCCCAGTCTCCAGACCACACCAGGCCCAGTCTCCAGACCACACCAGGCCCAGTCTCCAGACCACACCAGGCCCAGTCTCCAGACCACACCAGGCCCAGTCTCTAGACCACACCAGGCGCTGTCTCCAGACCACACCAGGCTCTGTCTCCAAACCACACTGGGCCATGTCTCCAGACCACGCCAGGCCAAATCTCCAGACCAAACCGGGCCCAGACTCCTGACCACACCGGGCTCAGTCACCGGACTACACAGGGCCAAGTCTCCTGACCACACTGGACTCAGTCTCCAGACCACACCAGGCCCAGTCACCGGACCACATAGGGCCCAAATTCCAAACCACACCAGGCCAGGTCTCCAGACCACACCGGGCTCATTCTCCAGACCACAACGGCCAGGTCTCCAGACGACACCGGGCCCAGTCTCCAGACCACACTGGGCCCAGTCTCCAGACCACACCAGGCCCAGTCTCCAGACCACAACAGCCAAGTCTCCAGACCACACCAGGCCCAATATAAAGTTTTTTAAAACTACTCAAACTTCAATCTGTGGCAGCACTGGGCCTCCAGACCACACTGGGCCCGGTCTCCAGACCACACCAGGCCCAGTCCCCAGACCACACCAGGCCCAGTCTTCAGACCACACCAGGCAAGTGTCCGGATTGCTTCAGGTCCAGTCTCCAGACCACACCGGGCCCAATCTGCAGACCTCACTGGGCCCAGTCACCAGACCACACCAGTTCCAGTCACCGGGCCACACAGGGACCAGTCTCCAGACCAAACCGGGCTCAGTCACCGGACCACACCAGGCCCAGCCTCCAGACCATACCAGGCTCAGTCTCCAGACCTCACCGGGCACAGTTACCAGGCCACATAGGGACTAATTTCCAGATGACACTGAGCCAGTCTCCAGACCACATCTGGCCAAATCTCCAGACCACACCAGGCCCAGTCTCCAGACCACACCAGGCCCAGACTCCAGACCACACTGGGCCCAGTCTCTAGACCACACTTGCCTCAGTCTCCAGACCACACCAGGCCCAGTCCCCAGACCACACCAGGCCCAGTCTTCAGACCACACCAGGCAAGTGTCCGGATTGCTTCAGGTCCAGTCTCCAGACCACACCGGGCCCAATCTGCAGACCACACCAGGCGCTGTCACCAGACCACACCAGTTCCAGTCACCGGGCCACACAGGGACCAGTCTCCAGACCACACCGGGCCAAGTCTCCAGACCACACCAGGCTCAATCACCGGACCACACCAGGCCCAGTCTCCAGACCACACCAGGCCCAGTCTCCAGACCTCACCGGCCCAGAAACCGGGCCACATAGGGACTAATCTCCAGATCACACCGGGCCAGTCTCCAGATCACACCAGGCCAAATCTCCAGACCACACCAGGCCCAGTCTCCAGACCACACCAGGCTCAGACTCCAGACCACACTGGGCCCAGTCTCCAGACCACACTGGGCCCAGTCTCCAGACCACACCAGGCCCAGTCTCCAGACCACAACAGCCCAGTCTCCAGACCACACCAGGCCCAGTCTCCAGACCACACCAGGCCCAGTCTCCAGACCACACCAGGCCCAGTCTCTAGACCACACCAGGTGCTGTCTCCAGACCACACCAGGCTCTGTCTCCAAACCACACTGGGCCATGTCTCCAGACCACGCCAGGCCAAATCTCCAGACCAAACCGGGCCCGGTCTCCAGACCACACCGGGCCAAGTCCCCAGACCACACCAGGCCCAGTCTTCAGACCACACCGGGCAAGTGTCCGGATTGCTTCAGGTCCAGTCTCCAGACCACGCCGGGCCCAATCTGCAGACCTCACTGGGCCCAGTCACCAGACCACACCAGTCCCAGTCACCGGGCCACACAGGGACCAGTCTCCAGACCAAACCGGGCTCAGTCACCGGACCACACCAGGCCCAGCCTCCAGACCATACCAGGCTCAGTCTCCAGACCTCACCGGGCACAGTTACCAGGCCACATAGGGACTAATTTCCAGATGACACTGGGCCAGTCTCCAGACCACATCTGGCCAAATCTCCAGACCACACCAGGCCCAGTCTCCAGACCACACCAGGCGCAGACTCCAGACCACACCGGGCCCAGTCTCCAGACCACACCGGGCTCTGTCTCCAGACCACACCGGGCCCAATCTCCAGACCACACTGGGCTCAGTCTCCAGACCGCACCAGGTCCAGTCTCCAGACCACACCAGGCCCAATATAGGGTTTTTGAAACTACTCGAACTTCAGTGTGTGCCAGCACTGGGCCTCCAGACCACATCAGGCCCGGTCTCCAGACCACACCGGGTCCAGTCTCCAGACCACACTGGGTCCAGTCTCCAGACCACACCGGGCCCAGTGTCCAGACCACACTGGGCTCAGTCTCCAGACCACACTGGGCTCAGTCTCCAGACCACACCGGGCTCTGTCTCCAGACTACACCAGGCCCAGTCTCCCGACCACACCGGGCTCTGTCTCCAGACCACACTGGGCCCAGTCTCCAGACCACATTGGGATCAGTCTCCAGACCACACCAGCCCCAGCCTACAGACCACACCAGGCCCAATATAAAGTTTTTTAAAACTACTCAAACTTCAATCTGTGGCAGCACTGGGCCTCCAGACCACATTGGGCCCGGTCTCCAGACCACACCGGGCCAAGTCCCCAGACCACACCAGGCCCAGTCTTCAGACCACACCGGGCAAGTGTCCGGATTGCTTCAGGTCCAGTCTCCAGACCACGCCGGGCCCAATCTGCAGACCTCACTGGGCCCAGTCACCAGACCACACCAGTCCCAGTCACCGGGCCACACAGGGACCAGTCTCCAGACCAAACCGGGCTCAGTCACCGGACCACACCAGGCCCAGCCTCCATACCATACCAGGCTCAGTCTCCAGACCTCACCGGGCACAGTTACCAGGCCACATAGGGACTAATTTCCAGATGACACTGGGCCAGTCTCCAGACCACATCTGGCCAAATCTCCAGACCACACCAGGCCCAGACTCCAGACCACACTGGGCCCAGTCTCTAGACCACACTTGCCTCAGTCTCCAGACTACACCAGGCCCAGTCTCCAGACCACACTGGGCCCAGTCTCCAGACCACACCAGGCCCAGTCTCCAGACCACACCAGGCCCAGTCTCCAGACCACACCAGGCCCAGTCTCCAGACCACACCAGGCCCAGTCTCTAGACCACACCAGGTGCTGTCTCCAGACCACACCAGGCTCTGTCTCCAAACCACACTGGGCCATGTCTCCAGACCACGCCAGGCCAAATCTCCAGACCACACCGGGCCCAGACTCCTGACCACACCGGGCTCAGTCACCGGACTACACAGGGCCAAGTCTCCTGACCACACTGGACTCAGTCTCCAGACCACACCAGGCCCAGTCACCGGACCACATAGGGCCCAAATTCCAAACCACACCAGGCCAGGTCTCCAGACCACACCGGGCTCATTCTCCAGACCACAACGGCCAGGTCTCCAGACGACACCGGGCCCAGTCTCCAGACCACACTGGGCCCAGTCTCCAGACCACACCAGGCCCAGTCTCCAGACCACAACAGCCAAGTCTCCAGACCACACCAGGCCCAATATAAAGTTTTTTAAAACTACTCAAACTTCAATCTGTGGCAGCACTGGGCCTCCAGACCACACTGGGCCCGGTCTCCAGACCACACCAGGCCCAGTCCCCAGACCACACCAGGCCCAGTCTTCAGACCACACCAGGCAAGTGTCCGGATTGCTTCAGGTCCAGTCTCCAGACCACACCGGGCCCAATCTGCAGACCTCACTGGGCCCAGTCACCAGACCACACCAGTCCCAGTCACCGGGCCACACAGGGACCAGTCTCCAGACCACACCGGGCCAATGCTCCAGACCACACCAGGCTCAATCACCGGACCACACCAGGCCCAGTCTCCAGACCACACCAGGCCCAGTCTCCAGACCTCACCGGCCCAGAAATCGGGCCACATAGGGACTAATCTCCAGATCACACCGGGCCAGACTCCAGATCACACCATGCCAAGACTCCAGACCACACCAGGTTCAGTCTCCAGACCACATCGGGCCCAGTCTCCAGACCACACCAGGCTATGTCTCCAGACCACATCGGGCCCGGTCTCCAGACCACACCGGGTCCAGTCACCAGACCACATCGGGCCCAGTCTCCAGACCACACCCGGCCCAGTCACCAGACCACACCGGGCTCAGTCTCCAGACCACACCGGGCCCAGTTTCCAGACCACAACGGTCAAGTCTCCAGACCACACCAGGCCAAGTCTCCAGACCACAACAGGCCCAATATAAAGTTTTTAAAAACTACTCGAACTTCAGTCTGTGCCAGCACTGGGCCTCCAGACCACACCAGGTCCAGTCTCCAGACCACACCGGGCCCAGTCTCCAGACCACACTGGGCTCAGTCTCCAGACCACACTGGGCTCAGTCTCCAGACTATACCAGGCCCAGTCTCCAGACCACACCGGGCTCTGTCTCCAGACTACACCAGGCCCAGTCTCCAGACCACACCGGGCTCTGTCTCCAGACCACACCGGGCCCAGTCTCCAGACCACACTGGGCTCAGTCTCCAGACCGCACCAGGTCCAGTCTCCAGACCACACCAGGCCCAATATAGGGTTTTTGAAACTACTCGAACTTCAGTCTGTGCCAGCACTGGGCCTCCTGACCACACCAGGCTCTGTCTCCAGACCACACCAGGCTCTGACTCCCGACCACACCGGGCTCTGTCTCCAGACCACACCGGGCCCAGTCTCCAGACCACATTGGGATCAGTCTCCAGACCACACCAGCCCCAGCCTACAGACCACACCAGGCCCAATATAAAGTTTTTTAAAACTACTCAAACTTCAATCTGTGGCAGCACTGGGCCTCCAGACCACATTGGGCCCGGTCTCCAGACCACACCGGGCCAAGTCCCCAGACCACACCAGGCCCAGTCTTCAGACCACACCGGGCAAGTGTCCGGATTGCTTCAGGTCCAGTCTCCAGACCACGCCGGGCCCAATCTGCAGACCTCACTGGGCCCAGTCACCAGACCACACCAGTTCCAGTCACCGGGCCACACAGGGACCAGTCTCCAGACCAAACCGGGCTCAGTCACCGGACCACACCAGGCCCAGCCTCCAGACCATACCAGGCTCAGTCTCCAGACCTCACCGGGCACAGTTACCAGGCCACATAGGGACTAATTTCCAGATGACACTGAGCCAGTCTCCAGACCACATCTGGCCAAATCTCCAGACCACACCAGGCCCAGTCTCCAGACCACACCAGGCCCAGACTCCAGACCACACTGGGCCCAGTCTCTAGACCACACTTGCCTCAGTCTCCAGACCACACCAGGCCCAGTCCCCAGACCACACCAGGCCCAGTCTTCAGACCACACCAGGCAAGTGTCCGGATTGCTTCAGGTCCCGTCTCCAGACCACACCGGGCCCAATCTGCAGACCACACCAGGCGCTGTCACCAGACCACACCAGTTCCAGTCACCGGGCCACACAGGGACCAGTCTCCAGACCACACCGGGCCAAGTCTCCAGACCACACCAGGCTCAATCACCGGACCACACCAGGCCCAGTCTCCAGACCACAACAGCCAAGTCTCCAGACCACACCAGGCCCAGTCCCCAGACCACACCAGGCCCAGTCTTCAGACCACACCAGGCAAGTGTCCGGATTGCTTCAGGTCCAGTCTCCAGACCACACCGGGCCCAATCTGCAGACCTCACTGGGCCCAGTCACCAGACCACACCAGTCCCAGTCACCGGGCCACACAGGGACCAGTCTCCAGACCACACCGGGCCAAGTCTCCAGACCACACCAGGCTCAATCACCGGACCACACTAGGCCCAGTCTCCAGACCACACCAGGCCCAGTCTCCAGACCTCACCGGCCCAGAAATCGGGCCACATAGGGACTAATCTCCAGATCACACCGGGCCAGACTCCAGATCACACCATGCCAAGACTCCAGACCACACCAGGTTCAGTCTCCAGACCACATCGGGCCCAGTCTCCAGACCACACCAGGCTATGTCTCCAGACCACATCGGGCCCGGTCTCCAGACCACACCGGGTCCAGTCACCAGATCACATCGGGCCGAGTCTCCAGACCACACCCGGCCCAGTCACCAGACCACACCGGGCTCAGTCTCCAGACCACACCGGGCCCAGTTTCCAGACCACAACGGTCAAGTCTCCAGACCACACCAGGCCAAGTCTCCAGACCACAACAGGCCCAATATAAAGTTTTTAAAAACTACTCGAACTTCAGTCTGTGCCAGCACTGGGCCTCCAGACCACACCAGGTCCAGTCTCCAGACCACACCGGGCCCAGTCTCCAGACCACACTGGGCTCAGTCTCCAGACCACACTGGGCTCAGTCTCCAGACTATACCAGGCCCAGTCTCCAGACCACACCGGGCTCTGTCTCCAGACTACACCGGGCCCAGTCTCCAGACCACACCGGGCTCTGTCTCCAGACCACACCGGGCCCAGTCTCCAGACCACACTGGGCTCAGTCTCCAGACCGCACCAGGTCCAGTCTCCAGACCACACCAGGCCCAATATAGGGTTTTTGAAACTACTCGAACTTCAGTCTGTGCCAGCACTGGGCCTCCAGACCACAGCAGGCTCTGTCTCCAGACCACACCAGGCTCTGACTCCCGACCACACCGGGCTCAGTCTCCAGACCGCACCAGGTCCAGTCTCCAGACCACACCAGGCCCAATATAGGGTTTTTGAAACTACTCGAACTTCAGTCTGTGCCAGCACTGGGCCTCCAGACCACACCAGGCTCTGTCTCCAGACCACACCAGGCTCTGACTCCCGACCACACCGGGCTCTGTCTCCAGACCACACCAGCCCCAGCCTACAGACCACACCAGGCCCAATATAAAGTTTTTTAAAACTACTCAAACTTCAATCTGTGGCAGCACTGGGCCTCCAGACCACATTGGGCCCGGTCTCCAGACCACACCGGGCCAAGTCCCCAGACCACACCAGGCCCAGTCTTCAGACCACACCGGGCAAGTGTCCGGATTGCTTCAGGTCCAGTCTCCAGACCACGCCGGGCCCAATCTGCAGACCTCACTGGGCCCAGTCACCAGACCACACCAGTCCCAGTCACCGGGCCACACAGGGACCAGTCTCCAGACCAAACCGGGCTCAGTCACCGGACCACACCAGGCCCAGCCTCCAGACCATACCAGGCTCAGTCTCCAGACCTCACCGGGCACAGTTACCAGGCCACATAGGGACTAATTTCCAGATGACACTGAGCCAGTCTCCAGACCACATCTGGCCAAATCTCCAGACCACACCAGGCCCAGTCTCCAGACCACACCAGGCCCAGACTCCAGACCACACTGGGCCCAGTCTCTAGACCACACTTGCCTCAGTCCCCAGACCACACCAGGCCCAGTCCCCAGACCACACCAGGCCCAGTCTTCAGACCACACCAGGCAAGTGTCCGGATTGCTTCAGGTCCAGTCTCCAGACCACACCGGGCCCAATCTGCAGACCACACCAGGCGCTGTCACCAGACCACACCAGTTCCAGTCACCGGGCCACACAGGGATCAGTCTCCAGACCACACCGGGCCAAGTCTCCAGACCACACCAGGCTCAATCACCGGACCACACCAGGCCCAGTCTCCAGACCTCACCGGCCCAGAAATCGGGCCACATAGGGACTAATCTCCAGATCACACCGGGCCAGACTCCAGATCACACCAGGCCAAGGCTCCAGACCATACCGGGTTCAGTCTCCAGACCACACCGGGCCCAGTTTCCAGACCACAACGGTCAAGTCTCCAGACCACACCAGGCCAAGTCTCCAGACCACACCAGGCCCAATATAACGTTTTTAAAAACTACTCGAACTTCAGTCTGTGCCAGCACTGGGCCTCCAGACCACATCAGGCCCGGTCTCCAGACCACACCGGGTCCAGTCTCCAGACCACACCGGGTCCAGTCTCCAGACCACACCGGGCCCAGTCTCCAGACCACACTGGGCTCAGTCTCCAGACCACACTGGGCTCAGTCTCCAGACTACACCAGGCCCACTCTTCAGACCACACCGGGCTCTGTCTCCAGACTACACCAGGCCCAGTCTCCAGACCACACCGGGCTCTGTCTCCAGACCACACCGGGCCCAATCTCCAGACCACACTGGGCTCAGTCTCCAGACCGCACCAGGTCCAGTCTCCAGACCACACCAGGCCCAATATAGGGTTTTTGAAACTACTCGAACTTCAGTATGTGCCAGCACTGGGCCTCCAGACCACATCAGGCCCGGTCTCCAGACCACACCGGGTCCAGTCTCCAGACCACACTGGGTCCAGTCTCCAGACCACACCGGGCCCAGTGTCCAGACCACACTGGGTCCAGTCTCCAGACTACACCAGGCCCAGTCTCCCGACCACACCGGGCTCTGTCTCCAGACCACACTGGGCCCAGTCTCCAGACCACATTGGGATCAGTCTCCAGACCACACCAGCCCCAGCCTACAGACCACACCAGGCCCAATATAAAGTTTTTTAAAACTACTCAAACTTCAATCTGTGGCAGCACTGGGCCTCCAGACCACATTGGGCCCGGTCTCCAGACCACACCGGGCCAAGTCCCCAGACCACACCAGGCCCAGTCTTCAGACCACACCGGGCAAGTGTCCGGATTGCTTCAGGTCCAGTCTCCAGACCACGCCGGGCCCAATCTGCAGACCTCACTGGGCCCAGTCACCAGACCACACCAGTCCCAGTCACCGGGCCACACAGGGACCAGTCTCCAGACCAAACCGGGCTCAGTCACCGGACCACACCAGGCCCAGCCTCCATACCATACCAGGCTCAGTCTCCAGACCTCACCGGGCACAGTTACCAGGCCACATAGGGACTAATTTCCAGATGACACTGGGCCAGTCTCCAGACCACATCTGGCCAAATCTCCAGACCACACCAGGCCCAGACTCCAGACCACACTGGGCCCAGTCTCTAGACCACACTTGCCTCAGTCTCCAGACTACACCAGGCCCAGTCTCCAGACCACACTGGGCCCAGTCTCCAGACCACACCAGGCCCAGTCTCCAGACCACACCAGGCCCAGTCTCCAGACCACACCAGGCCCAGTCTCCAGACCACACCAGGCCCAGTCTCTAGACCACACCAGGCGCTGTCTCCAGACCACACCAGGCTCTGTCTCCAAACCACACTGGGCCATGTCTCCAGACCACGCCAGGCCAAATCTCCAGACCAAACCGGGCCCAGACTCCTGACCACACCGGGCTCAGTCACCGGACTACACAGGGCCAAGTCTCCTGACCACACTGGACTCAGTCTCCAGACCACACCAGGCCCAGTCACCGGACCACATAGGGCCCAAATTCCAAACCACACCAGGCCAGGTCTCCAGACCACACCGGGCTCATTCTCCAGACCACAACGGCCAGGTCTCCAGACGACACCGGGCCCAGTCTCCAGACCACACTGGGCCCAGTCTCCAGACCACACCAGGCCCAGTCTCCAGACCACAACAGCCAAGTCTCCAGACCACACCAGGCCCAATATAAAGTTTTTTAAAACTACTCAAACTTCAATCTGTGGCAGCACTGGGCCTCCAGACCACACTGGGCCCGGTCTCCAGACCACACCAGGCCCAGTCCCCAGACCACACCAGGCCCAGTCTTCAGACCACACCAGGCAAGTGTCCGGATTGCTTCAGGTCCAGTCTCCAGACCACACCGGGCCCAATCTGCAGACCTCACTGGGCCCAGTCACCAGACCACACCAGTTCCAGTCACCGGGCCACACAGGGACCAGTCTCCAGACCAAACCGGGCTCAGTCACCGGACCACACCAGGCCCAGCCTCCAGACCATACCAGGCTCAGTCTCCAGACCTCACCGGGCACAGTTACCAGGCCACATAGGGACTAATTTCCAGATGACACTGAGCCAGTCTCCAGACCACATCTGGCCAAATCTCCAGACCACACCAGGCCCAGTCTCCAGACCACACCAGGCCCAGACTCCAGACCACACTGGGCCCAGTCTCTAGACCACACTTGCCTCAGTCTCCAGACCACACCAGGCCCAGTCCCCAGACCACACCAGGCCCAGTCTTCAGACCACACCAGGCAAGTGTCCGGATTGCTTCAGGTCCAGTCTCCAGACCACACCGGGCCCAATCTGCAGACCACACCAGGCGCTGTCACCAGACCACACCAGTTCCAGTCACCGGGCCACACAGGGACCAGTCTCCAGACCACACCGGGCCAAGTCTCCAGACCACACCAGGCTCAATCACCGGACCACACCAGGCCCAGTCTCCAGACCACACCAGGCCCAGTCTCCAGACCTCACCGGCCCAGAAACCGGGCCACATAGGGACTAATCTCCAGATCACACCGGGCCAGTCTCCAGATCACACCAGGCCAAATCTCCAGACCACACCAGGCCCAGTCTCCAGACCACACCAGGCTCAGACTCCAGACCACACTGGGCCCAGTCTCCAGACCACACTGGGCCCAGTCTCCAGACCACACCAGGCCCAGTCTCCAGACCACAACAGCCCAGTCTCCAGACCACACCAGGCCCAGTCTCCAGACCACACCAGGCCCAGTCTCCAGACCACACCAGGCCCAGTCTCTAGACCACACCAGGTGCTGTCTCCAGACCACACCAGGCTCTGTCTCCAAACCACACTGGGCCATGTCTCCAGACCACGCCAGGCCAAATCTCCAGACCAAACCGGGCCCGGTCTCCAGACCACACCGGGCCAAGTCCCCAGACCACACCAGGCCCAGTCTTCAGACCACACCGGGCAAGTGTCCGGATTGCTTCAGGTCCAGTCTCCAGACCACGCCGGGCCCAATCTGCAGACCTCACTGGGCCCAGTCACCAGACCACACCAGTCCCAGTCACCGGGCCACACAGGGACCAGTCTCCAGACCAAACCGGGCTCAGTCACCGGACCACACCAGGCCCAGCCTCCAGACCATACCAGGCTCAGTCTCCAGACCTCACCGGGCACAGTTACCAGGCCACATAGGGACTAATTTCCAGATGACACTGGGCCAGTCTCCAGACCACATCTGGCCAAATCTCCAGACCACACCAGGCCCAGTCTCCAGACCACACCAGGCGCAGACTCCAGACCACACTGGGCCCAGTCTCTAGACCACACTTGCCTCAGTCTCCAGACCACACCAGGCCCAGTCCCCAGACCACACCAGGCCCAGTCCCCAGACCACACCAGGCCCAGTCTTCAGACCACACCAGGCAAGTGTCCAGATTGCTTCAGGTCCAGTCTCCAGACCATACCGGGCCCAATCTGCAGACCTCACTGGGCCCAGTCACCAGACCACACCAGTTCCAGTCACTGGGCCACACAGGGACCAGTCTCCAGACCACACCAGGCCCAGTCTCCAGACCTCACCGGCCCAGAAACCGGGCCACATAGGGACTAATCTCCAGATCACACCGGGCCAGACTCCAGATCACACCAGGCCAAATCTCCAGACCACACCAGGCCCAGTCTCCAGACCACACCAGGCCCAGACTCCAGACCACACTGGGCCCAGTCTCTAGACCACACTTGCCTCAGTCTCCAGACTACACCAGGCCCAGTCTCCAGACCACACTGGGCCCAGTCTCCAGACCACACCAGGCCCAGTCTCCAGACCACACCAGGCCCAGTCTCCAGACCACACCAGGCCCAGTCTCTAGACCACACCAGGCGCTGTCTCCAGACCACACCAGGCTCTGTCTCCAAACCACACTGGGCCATGTCTCCAGACCACGCCAGGCCAAATCTCCAGACCAAACCGGGCCCAGACTCCTGGCCACACCGGGCTCAGTCACCGGACCACACAGGGCCAAGTCTCCTGACCACACTGGACTCAGTCTCCAGACCACACCAGGCCCAGTTACCGGACCACATAGGGCCCAAATTCCAAACCACACCAGGCCAGGTCTCCAGACCACACCGGGCTCATTCTCCAGACCACAACAGCCAGGTCTCCAGACTACACCGGGCCCAGTCTCCAGACCACACTGGGCCCAGTCTCCAGACCACACCAGGCCCAGTCTCCAGACCACAACAGCCAAGTCTCCAGACCACACCAGGCCCAATATAAAGTTTTTTAAAACTACTCAAACTTCAATCTGTGGCAGCACTGGGCCTCCAGACCACACTGGGCCCGGTCTCCAGACCACACCAGGCCCAGTCCCCAGACCACACCAGGCCCAGTCTCCAGACCACACTGGGCTCAGTCTCCAGACCACACTGGGCTCAGTCTCCAGACTACACCAGGCCCAGTCTCCAGACCACACCGGGCCCAGTCTCCAGACCACACTGGGCTCAGTCTCCAGACCACACTGTGCTCAGTCTCCAGACTACACCGGGTCCAGTCTCCAGACCACACCGGGCCCAGTCTCCAGACCACACTGGGCTCAGTCTCCAGACCACACTGGGCTCAGTCTCCAGACTACACCAGGCCCAGTCTCCAGACCACACCGGGCTCTGTCTCCAGACTACACCAGGCCCAGTCTCCAGACCACACCGGGCTCTGTCTCCAGACCACACCGGGCCCAGTCTCCAGACCACACTGGGCTCAGTCTCCAGACCGCACCAGGTCCAGTCTCCAGACCACACCAGGCCCAATATAGGGTTTTTGAAACTACTCGAACTTCAGTCTGTGCCAGCACTGGGCCTCCAGACCACACCAGGCTCTGTCTCCAGACCACACCAGGCTCTGACTCCCGACCACACCGGGCTCTGTCTCCAGACCACACCGGGCCCAGTCTCCAGACCACATTGGGATCAGTCTCCAGACCACACCAGCCCCAGCCTACAGACCACACCAGGCCCAATATAAAGTTTTTTAAAACTACTCAAACTTCAATCTGTGGCAGCACTGGGCCTCCAGACCACATTGGGCCCGGTCTCCAGACCACACCGGGCCAAGTCCCCAGACCACACCAGGCCCACTCTTCAGACCACACCGGGCAAGTGTCCGGATTGCTTCAGGTCCAGTCTCCAGACCACGCCGGGCCCAATCTGCAGACCTCACTGGGCCACACAGGGACCAGTCTCCAGACCAAACCGGGCTCAGTCACCGGACCACACCAGGCCCAGCCTCCAGACCATACCAGGCTCAGTCTCCAGACCTCACCGGGCACAGTTACCAGGCCACATAGGGACTAATTTCCAGATGACACTGGGCCAGTCTCCAGACTGCAGACCTCACTGGGCCCAGTCACCAGACCACACCAGTTCCAGTCACCGGGCCACACAGGGACCAGTCTCCAGACCACACCGGGCCAAGTCTCCAGACCACACCAGGCTCAATCACCGGACCACACCAGGCCCAGTCTCCAGACCACACCAGGCCCAGTCTCCAGACCTCACCGGCCCAGAAACCGGGCCACATAAGGACTAATCTCCAGATCACACCGGGCCAGACTCCAGATCACACCAGGCCAAGACTCCAGACCACACCAGGCTCAGTCTCCAGACCACACCAGGCCAAGACGCCAGACCACACCAGGCCCGATATAAAGTTTTTTAAAACTACTCGAACTTCAGTCTGTGCCAGCACTGGGCCTCCAGACCACACCAGGCCCGGTCTCCAGACCACACTTGGCCCAATCTCCAGACCACACTGGGCTCAGTCTCCAGACCACACTGGGCCCAGTCTCCAGACTACACCAGGCCCAGTCTCCAGACCACATCAGCCCCAGCCTCCAGACCACACCATGCCCAATATAAAGTTTTTTAAAACTACTCAAACTTCAATCTGTGGCAGCACTGGGCCTCCAGACCACATTGGGCCCGGTCTCCATACCACACCGGGCCAAGTCCCCAGACCACACCAGGCCCAGTCTTCAGACCACACCGGGCAAGTGTCCGGATTGCTTCAGGTCCAGTCTCCAGATCACGCCGGGCCCAATCTGCAGACCTCACTGGGCCCAGTCACCAGACCACACCAGTCCCAGTCACCGGGCCACACAGGGACCAGTCTCCAGACCACACCAGGCTCAGTCTCCAGACCTCACCGGGCCCAGTCACCGGGCCACATAGGGACTAATCTCCAGATCACACCGGGCCAGTCTCCAGATCACATCTGGCCAAATCTCCAGACCACACCAGGCTCAGTCTCCAGACCACACCAGGACATGTCTCCAGACGACACCGGGCCCAGTCTCCTGACTACACCAGGCTCAGTCACCGGACCACACAGGCCCCAATCTCCAGACCACACCAGGCCCAGTCCCCAGACCACACTGTGTCCAGCCTCTAGACCACACCGGGCCCAGTCTCCAGACCACAATGGGCTCACTCTCCAGACCACACCAGGCCCAATTTCCAGACCACACCGTGCCCTGTCTCCAGATCACACCGGGCTATGTCTCCAGACCACACCGGGCCCAGTCTCCAGACCACACCAGGCCCAGTCACCAGACCACACTGGGCTCAGTCTCCAGACCACACCGGGCCCAGTTTCCAGACTACAACGGTCAAGTCTCCCGACCACACCAGGCCAAGTCTCCAGACCACACCAGGCCCAATATAAAGGTTTTTAAAACTACTCAAACTTCAGTCTGTGCCAGCACTGGGCCTCCAGACCACACCGGGCTCAGTCTCCAGACCACACCGGGCCCAGTCACCGGACCACACAGGGCCCAATCTCCAGACGACACCAGGCCTAGTCTCCAGGCCACACCGGGCTGCAAACCTCGAGGCCTTGCTCCCAGTTTGCAAGGACCTTGGCTCCCCTGCGCTGGCTCCCAGTCTGGCACTCTCCCCTTGACTCCCCTCCCCATGTCGGCCTCCTGTCTCGGACCCTCCGTGCCAGCCTGCTGTGCGGGACCTGTCCCCAGGATTCACCTCTTCATGCTAGCCTACCGTGAGGGTCACACCTCTCCATGCCAGCATCCAGTCTGGAACTCACCATAAACAGTTGGTCATTGAAATAAACTTTACGTACAACTTGATGAGTGAAAAGTAAAAGACCACTTAGCCCAAAGTGTAGCTGTGCTGGTCTGGGAAGAACGATCCAGCCTATTCTCTCTTCCCAGTTCCTATTTCATAGTCCTGTCGGCTACAACATGTCAAGTGTCTGCCTCAGTATTCTTCCAGGTCTACGACCTAAGGGATTCTATACTGGCCATAGAGGGAGTGCAGTGGTGGTACATCAGGATGATACCAGATGGCAGAACTGTTCCATGAGGAAAGATTGGTTCACCTGGACCTGTATAGAGTAGAGTTTACAGAATTAGATGGAATCTGACTGAAACATATAAAATTGTAACAGTGCTGGACAAATTAGAAGCAGGAGGATGTTTCCGCAGCGTGTGGACTCGGGAACCAAGGGACACAGTCTCAAGATACAGGGTTGGCCATTTAGGATTGAGATGAAGAAGCATTTGTTCACTTAGAGAGTGATCATCCTGTGGAGTTCTCTACCATGGGATGCTTGTGGAGGACAGGTCACTGATTGTACTCAAGAAAGAGATAGATACATTATTTTACAGTCATCAAGGTATGAAGAGAAAGCAGAGACATGGCGTTGAGGCAGAGGGTCAGCCATGATCATATCGAATGGGGAAGCAGGCACAAAGGGCCAAATGGCCACCACCTGCTCCTGTTTTCTACGTCCCTGGTAATCGATCTGTGACTAAAGGCAACAGGTCTTTTCTTGCCATTCCATCTCCTGTAAGACATCATTTAAGACAAAAGTTGAAAGCAAAGTATATTTGCTTCACAAACATCATGTCTGCTTTTGATTCATTGGTACTCAGACAATGTTCTGGGGATCCGGATTCAAATCCCACCACAGGCAGAATGGAATTTAAATTCAATAAATAATCTGGAATTAAGAGTCTAATGATGGCAATGCAAATGTTGCCAATTTTTGGATAAAACCCATCTGCTTCACTAATATCCTTTAGGGAAAGAAATGTCTCATCCTTCCCTGGCCTACATGTGACTCGAGACCCACAGCGATGTGGTTGGCTCTTCACTACTCTCTGGGCAATTAGGGATGGGCAATAAATGCTGGCCCAGTCAGTAACGTTCACATCCTATGAGTGAATCAAAAAAAATTTGAAGGTAATTGGTAAAGAGTTATCGATGTTACATGGACAGAGGGTTTTAGCCATGGCACAGTTTATAAACCTTGTGTACTTTGTAACCACAGTGTGCTGCGCAATAACTTTGCAGTTTTACATCTTGCCAGAGCAACATTTACAGTGGGATTTGTCCCTTTATTCCTTTCCGGGCACCTGGTAAGATTATCAAAGCTGATGTTTCAGTTAACTCCTGGTGGTGTAGGTGTGTAGCTGAGCAACAATCTTGAATCTACTTATGTGCAACAAGCAGAAGAAATGCCGGGAAAAAAATTAAAAGGAGCACGGTTAGGTTGTTTGGATGAGAGTTTAAACTGAGACCCCATGTAATTTCTCATGTAAGAGATCACAGTTTAGGGAAGAGAAGGAAAATAATCATTTGGCAGTACAGGACGTGAATATTTCTGAAAAAAATATTTTTGCAGAAACTTTTTTTTCTCCTCAGGACAATTTCAGAGGGAAATTATTCCTGTTGCCCTGTCTAATATTTATCCCTCAATCAGCATCACAAAAACAAATGATTTAGTCATGATCCTTTGCTGTTTTTGGGATGTTGCTATGGGCAAATTGTTTCCTAAAATTCGCAGCAAATGCCTGTCAAAAAAAAACTTAATTGGCTGTAAAACACTTTGGGAAGTCATAAGGTTGTGAAAGTCGCTATAGAAATGCAAATCTTTCTTCTCACTCATGGTCATGTTTTCCAATTTTACCAAAGTGTTTACAAGTCACATTCCCTGTTTCAATCTCTCAATGTCAACGTTAAGATATTGCCAGTTGTAAGTCTGGTTCTAGGTGAACAAAAAAACTGTCTTTATGTCTCCGTAACAAAAGGGAAATGGAATCTTTCAATGCTTGCTCATTAAAGTGTAAGTGAAGGACAAATCCCACTGTGAATGTTGCTGTGGAAAAATGTAAATCTGCAGAGTTTGTGACTGAACAAAAAAAAAATCCGCTGCCCTGCTCATGACCCTTCCCATTGCCCCTTAAATAACAGCCACCCGTAAATAGAATCAGTTTGAGAAATGTGTGTGAGCTATTATTGAAGATAGATTGAAGGTGAAACTGAAGGTGCCTCATGAAAGTACACATATCATTTCACTGTTCACTTTGCTGCACTGAATACTCTACAACCTCACTGTTTAGAGAGGTGTTGTGACTTGGCAAAAACAACGAATTTCAGATTGGCGAGTGTAATCATTAACAGAAGCAAATGTTGCATTTTAAATTGTTTTTTGAGCTAGCTAAATGTCCCAAAGCACATTACAGCAACTTTGAAGTGTAGTGACTGATGTGATGTACAGTAATCTCCTACATACAGCAATGTGATAATCACCAGATAAGCTGTTTTTGTGGTGTTGATTGCGGGATAAATATTGGCTAAGACACCACAAATAACTTTGCTGCTCTTCGTCAAAATAGTGACCATGGGATGTTACACATCCGGTTCAGAGGCAGGCCAAACACCTCTGTTCAGTGGCTCACCCAAACATCAGCATCTTTGAGAGTGTAAAAGTCCCTCGGTACTGCATCAGAGTGGAAGCTGAGACTTTTGTACTCAGGTTCAGGCATGGGACTCAAACACTGTAATCAGTTTTCTGATCCAGAGCTGAGAGTGTGATCTACTGAATCACACTGACATACAACTGCTTCATTGTTCTGTTGAGGTCCAAACTTACCCTGAGCTGATAAATGACCGATCAAAATGTAACATCAGATTTGAACTCATGGATGGACCAAAGATCATGCAGCAGGGATTAGTTATTCCATTGGCATCAGGTGATTGAAGAATGAAGAGAAATTAAGGATAAAGAAGGAACTATTTCCATTATGTACATGGAATGACCATGTGGGTTACATTGGCCTGAGAAATTCATTTGTTGGTCTGCTCTCAATTCCCATCAGCACTCTCTCCACTGAAGGTACACTTTCTTTTCCAGTAAGACCCCATTCGACTGCTTCAGCTGCCCTCCCTCACAGTCACCACCTGCTGGTGGAAGTCCCAGAGAACCACCCAACTCCCTTGATCCAACAACCCACCATCAACGTCACCCTCTGCTGCTGGAAGTCTTGTTACAAATTAAATGAGGTCAGAAATCATTAACAGTTACATAAATTGTGGTTGGAAAGTAATCAATTGGTCTTCTTTTAAAAAGAACCAAAGAACTGTGGATGCTGGAAATCAGAAATTGCTGGAGAAACTCAGCAGGTCTGGCAGCATCTGTGGAGGGAAAGCAGAGTTAATATTTTGAGTCCAGTTCAGAAGAAGGGTCACTGGACCGCAAACATTAGTCAGTCTTCTTATTTCTTCTTATAAAGTGCCACGATATTTCCTTTGCAGCTCTTCATAACAACACAGAGAATTTTGAAGTGAGATATTTAGTTAATTTTACATTGCATTCATGGTGACACATTTATAATCTTGCATTTGCACGAGATCCCATCCATCACGCAGATAAATGACCAAAGTATAAACCTGCAAAAACATATTTAGCTGACCCACTGACAGAGATCCCGGAATTCAACTGACGTATTATGTTTGTTTTGGGTACTTGAGCTTTTTATTCAACATTTCATCCCTTTTTGCACCACAGCTGCACTGTCCAAGGTGCCATCTTTTAATTGATATTTGATGCCCCTTCTGCTTGCTCTGGAGGATCCTAAAGATTTCACAGCATTCACTGAAAGCAGAACCTGGGAGTTATTCCTGGTGCCTGGCTGCTGCTTATCCAACAACCAGCAGCACTGCAAATGGATTATTCTTTATCTTTTTCTTTATATTTTGCAAAGAGAAATATAGAACAGTGAAATAACTACACAAAGGTCTGGTCCCTTCATCGATTCACCCTTTTTCAACTAGCTCACAGTACACTGGCCGTGGCCACCCAGCTTGGAGTCAATCCTCAACTGAAGAGATTCTAATTTCCTGGATTTATTTTTCTGAGGAGATTATAACTTTTAGATTAGATTACTTACAGTGTGGAAAGAGGCCCTTCGGCCCAACAAGTCCACACCGCCCCGCCGAAGCGCAACCCACCCATACCCCTTACCTAACACTACGGACAATTTAGCATGGCCAATTCACCTGACCTGCACATCTTTGGACTGTGGGAGGAAACCCACGCAGACACGGGGAGAATGTGCAAACTCCACACAGTCAGTTGCCTGAGGCGGGAATTGAACCCGGGTCTCTGGCGCTGTGAGGCAGCAGTGCTAATCACTGTGCCACCGTGCCACCCAATCTTTTGGTTCTGCAAACGTGATTGTCTTGTGTGATCTTGCTGTGCACAAATTGGCTGCTATGAATCCGATATTACAATAGTGATGACACTTCATTAGCTTCAAAGCACTTTGGAACTTCTCTTGCTTTCACTACATAAAGTAGGGACCAATAATAAATAGACCAATAAGAGTTGTTACTTGATATAAAACTAATGTGCATTAGACTGGAACACAGCTAGTTATATGCCAGTTGTTATTAAGTGGTAATTAACAATAAGTAAACAATTGTTTCCAAAGTAAGGCCCAAATGTTTAGAGTTAAATAGCATCTGAAGCCTTGAGATAATCAATATTTTATTATGTTTATAATTTTAGCTGACACTTTTATAAGAGTCAGAAAGTCATGCTTATTGCTTTGTGACAAACTAAAATTAAAAATCCATTTTATTGCAGAGTTTAAGTTGCGTTTTATGGTCATCAAATTTGTCAGCCAAATGGTTAACTTGAATCATCCTGTTGCTCTTTACAATGTTTAATAATTCAATGGAAACACCTTACAATGCGAAAATTACTTTCCCTTCAAAGTTAGCACAACCTTTTACCCTTCTCAATATTGATGAATTGAGGGTCTGGCATCAGACACAGGATTTTGTAGGCTGAGTGCCATACTAATTTGTATGTGAGGCATTTAGAGATTGCGTGACCTATCAGAGACTGACTCACATAGCTGAAGGGATTGTGATACTTTTTTGGAACACAGCACAGATAAATGAACTGAGGCTGAAAGTCCTCGGTGAACGTTTTCAGGAGAACATTAGACTTTGCTCGAAAATATTGTGAAGCCAGTTGCCAGCCTGATTATCAAATTGGGTAGCCCAGTTCATCTCATTGTGCAGTCAATTTACTAAACCTTCAGGAATGACTTGGAGATTCCTGGAATGATCCTATCTCCAGGCAGTTGCTGTAAGCAAACCTCAAAAGACTAATTAATAGGCATTAAAATGAATTGTTTTTTAATTTTCAATGAATTATCAGTTGGGCTCAGAAACTGTTTCACCTAAACTTGTTAGAAGGGACACTTATTCGGTTGCAGGGACCTGTCCTCTATAGGACAAAGGAACCTGCCTAGAAACAGCACCTCTATTGGAATGCAACAAATGCAGGGGCAGGCAGAGCCGTAGTGGTAATTTCACTGGGTTAGAATTCCAGAATAATAAGACAAAGAACGGCAGATGATACAAAGATAGGTGATGGGTCACATAATGTTGAGTAAGCAGGGAGGCTGTCAAAGGACTTGGGCAGCACCGCGGCTCAGTGGTTAGCACTGTAACTTTACAGCACCAGGTTCGATTCCAGCCTTGGGTGATTGTCTGTGTAGAGTTTACACATTCTCCCCGTATTTGTGTGGGTTTCCTCCGGGTGCTCTGGCTTACTCCCACAGTCCAAAGATGTGCAAGTTCAGTGAATTGGCCATGGGAAATTCCCTGTAGTATCCAGGGATGTGGAGGCTAGATGGATTAGCCATGGGAAATGTGGGGATACAGGGATAGGGTGAGATCTGGATATCTGTGGGATGCTCTTCGGTGCAGACTCAATGGGCTGAATGGCCTCTTTCCACATGGCAGGGACTCGAGAGAGTGAATAAAGAAGTGGCAAATGGAAAACAATGTGGGAAAGTGTGAGTTTATGTACTTTGGTAGAAAGAATACAGGCATTGACTACATTCTAAATGGGGAAATCTGAACCATAAAGGAATTTTGAAGTTATAGTTCAGGATTTTTGAAAGGTTAATATATAGAGTCAGATGGCAATTATGAACGCAAATGCAATATTAGCATTCATTTCAAGAGGGCTAGAATATAAGAACAGGAATGTACTGATGAGGCTGTATAGGGCTCTGGTCAGACTGCATTTGGAATATTGTGAGCAATTTTGGGTCACCCATCTAAGGAAAGATGCACTCACCTTGGAGGAGATCCAGAAGGGGTTTACATGAATGATCCCTGGGATGAAGGATTTATCAAATGAGGAGCAATTGAGGACTTTGGGTCTGCACTTGATGGAGGTTAGAAGGATGAATTGAAACTTACAGAATGCTGAGTGGCCTGGACAGAGTGGACATGGAGAAGATGTTCCCATTAGGAGGAGATACGAGGACCAAAGGGCACAGCCTCAGAGTGAAAGCATAACCCTTTCAAACTGAGAAGAGGAGGAATTTCTTTAGCCAGAGGGTAGGGACTCTGTGAAACACATCACTACAGAGGACTGTGCAGGCCAAGTCATTGAGTGTATCTCAGACAGAGATGGATAGATTGTTGATTAGGAAGGGGATCAAGAGTTATGAGGAGAGGGCAGGACAGTGGAGATGAGAAACATATCAGGCATGTTCAAATGGCTGAGCCGACTTGATGGGCTAAATGACCTAATTCTGCTCTGATATCATATCATCTTATGATCTTAGGAAGGTGGGAGATCTGAGACAGACAAAAAGGGGGTGGTACAGTAGCTCAGTGGTTAGCACTGCTGCCTCACAGAGCCAGGGACCTGGATTCGATTCCTGCCTTGGGTAACTGTCTGTGTGGAGTTTGCACATCCTCCCCGTGTCTGTGTGGTTTCCTCTGGGTTCTCCGGTTTCCTCTCACAGTCCAAAGATGTGCAGGTCAGGTGAATTGGCCATGCTAAATTGCCCATAGTGTTAGGTGCATTAGTCAGGGGTAAATATACGGCAATGGGTCTGGGTGGACTACTCTTCAGAGGGTCAGTGTGGACTTGTTGGGCCAAAGGGCCTGTCTCCATACTGTAGGGAATCTAACCAAAAAATAGAAATTGCTGGAGAAGCTCAGCAGCAGCTGTGGAGAAAGAAAACAGAGTTAATGTTTTGGGTCAAGTGACCCTTTGTCATTCTGAAGAACTTCTGTTGTTGTTAGTAATCCAGGACGCCAGGCCTATGCTCTGGGGTCATGGTTTCAATCTCAGCATAGAATCCCTACAGTGTGGAAACAGAGTATCCCACCCAGATCCATTTCACTATATTGACCCCTGTCTAATACACCTAATCTACACATCCCTGAACACCACGGACAATTTAGCATGGCCAATTCACCTAACCTGCACATCTTTGGACTGTGGGAGGAAACCAGAGCACCCGGAGGAAACCCACGCAGACACGGGGAGAATGTGCAAACTCCACACAGACAGTTGCCCAAGGCAGGAATCAAGCCCAGGTCCCTGGTGCTATGAATTAGCGGTGCTAACCACTGAGCCACTGTGCCACTCACCATGGCAGAAGGTGAAATTTCACTATAATAAAAATCTGGAATTAAAAGCTGATTTGACGGTGACCATGCAAACATTGTCATTAAAACCCATTATTGCCCTTTAAAGCAAGAAATCATCTCATCCACAGCAATGTGGCTGATTTGCCTTTGAGCAATTAGGGATGGGAAATTTTAAAAAGTAAACACCCAGCAATGCCCACATTGCATGAATTAAAAACAAGTTCGCTGGTGGATCTCTATGGCAATGCTCCTACAATTAAGAGTTGATTTGCAAACCAATTGGTGCCGTTTCCTTGTGAAGGATAAATCATTGTTCTGAGGTGTATGTGAAATTTGCAATTTAAAAAGTTTGGACAACACATCTCTTTCTCAGTCATGCTCAAATTGTTTAAAGATTATGTTCTCATCTATTAAACTTATAAGTTGCTTGATAGACTGTCAAGAATCGTCCAATCAAATAATGATTTGGAGATGCCGGTGTTGGACTGGGCTGGACAAAGTTAAAAATCACACAACACCAGGTTATAGTCCAACAGGTTTAATTGCAAGCACTAGCTTTCGGAGTGCTGCTCCTTCATCAGGTGGTTGTGGAACAGGACTATAAGACACCGAATTTATAGCAAAAAGGTTACAGTGTTATGGAGCTGTAATGATATATTAAACAAATTTAGATTAAGTCTTTCATCTTTTAGAATGGGATATGCTAGTTTCGGTTCTTTAATATGTAAATCCCGGAACTCCTTTTAAGAGACATTCTCAAAATAGCTTCAGCTTTTCTAACAATAGGTGCCATGTCAGCTCAGACAGTACATTAAAGGTGTGAGGTTCAAATCTGTCTGTGTCCCAATGTTGAGTCAGACATTCTACTTCTAAAGTGGGGCTTACAGAATCTTATGCGGATATGCACTTTTTGAACAAAATAAAATGTAATGCCTCAAATACAAATTCACCCCATAAACTTATATGTGTGTGCGTGCATTTGAGTGTGTGTATGTGAGTCTGTGAGCTTGGTCAAGTATGTGTGTGAGTATATGGGATATAAGCCTGTGAGAGGGCTCGTGCGTGGGTGTGAATGTGGGACATGCATGAGTGTGCATATGAGAGAGTGTGTGTGTTTGTGTGTGTGTGTGTCTGTGTGTATAGTGCAGTGGGGTCACCTGTAGTATGACATGAAGGTCCCAGTTGAGGCTATCCCCATGGGGACTGAACTTGGCTATCAGCCTCTGCTTGGCCACTTTGTGTTGTTGCCTATCCTGAAGTCCAACTTGTAGCATGGTCAGCAAAGGTCCGAGACTGAATGTCCCGGACGGCTAAAATGTTCCCCGACTGGGAGGAACACTCTTGCGTGGTGATTGCTGTGCAGTGCCCATTCATTCATTGTTGTAGTGTCTGCTCGGTTTCGCCTCAGGGCATCCTTGCCTGCAGCGTATGAGATAGACTATGTTGGCCGAGTCACATGCATAACTGCTACGTACATGGTGGGAGGTGTCCCCACGTGTAATGGTGGTTTCCGTGTCGACACTCTGACATGCCTTGCAGTGGTTGCCATGACAGGGTTATACGGTGTTGTGGTCAACATTGTCCTGAAGGCTGGGCAGTTTGCTGCAAACAATCGTCTGTTTAAGGTTTGGTGGTTGTTTAAAGGCAGAAGTGGAGGCATGGGAAGGTCTTAGCGAGATACTCATTCTCATCCATAATGTATTGCAGGCTGCAAGGAACATGGCGTAGCTTTTCAGCTTCTGGGAAGTACTGGACAACGAGGGGTATCCTGTTCAGTTGCAGCTCATGTCTGTCTCCTGAGGATGTCATTACGGTTCCTTGCTGTGGCACGTCGGGACTGCAGTCAATGAGTTGAGCATTGTATCCTGCTCTTATGAGGGTATCCTTGAGCATCCTCAGGGGTCTGTCACATACCTCCTCATCCGGACAGATCCTGGGTATGCAGAGGGCTTGTCCATAGGGGATGGCTGTTTTAATATGTTTCGGGTGGAAGCTGGAGAAGTGCAGCATCATGAGGTTATCCATGAGTTTGTGGTTGGGTGAGGTACTGAGGTGTCCATCCTTGAGGGAGTTGCATGTGTCCAAGAATGAGACAGATACTAAAGAATAGTCCATGATAAGTCTGATGGTGGGATGAAACTTGTTGATATCATTGTGTCGTTGTTTCAGTGACTCCTCACCATGGGTCCAGAAGAAGAAAATGTCATTAATATATCAGGTTTATAGTGTTGGAGGACTTGTGCAGAAAAGAAGTCTTGTTCAAACCTGTGCATGAGATGTAAATTTGGTCCCCATGGTTGTTCCATATGTCTCGATAAAGAGCTGATTGTTAAAGGTGAAAGTGTTGTGGTTGAGGATGAAGCAGATGAGTTGTAGGACGGTGCTAGGAGATTGGCAGTTGTTGGCGTTGAGTGCTGAGGCTGTTGCCGCGATGCCTTCATTGTTGGGGATGCTGTTGTAAAGTGCTGATACGTCCATTGATCCCGGTTTCGCCTGGTCCATGGGTGCTGAGTTTCTGTTAGAAATTAGTAGTGTTGGGACAGAAGCTGGGGGTCCCCTGTACAATGGGTTTCAAGATGCCTTTGACATAGCCAGAGAGGTTCTCACACAAGATCCCATTGCCTGATACGATGGGGTGTCCTGGTGTGTTGGCTTTGTGTACCTTTGGAAGGCAGTAGAAGCCACCTATGTGAGAAGTACATAGGATGAGGGCATGTAGGGACCTCTGAAGGACTGGATCCAAAGTCCTGATCAATGTTTTTACTTCACGGGTGTGTTCTTTGGTCAGATCAGCTGGTAGTTGCCTGTAGTGTTCCTGGTTGTTCAGTTGTCCGCACATTTCCTTGCAGTAATCTGTTCTATCCTGAATGACAATGGCTCCTCCTTTATCTGCTGGTTTGATGACAATGTTGTGATTGGTTTTGAGAGCATGGATGGCAATGCATTGTGATCAAGTGATGTTTTGCTCTACCTTGTGGGTGCAGCTGATGAATCTGGCATTTACATCCTTTCTGACAGTTTGAGCATACATGTCAAGCCCAGGGCAGCAGCCCTCCGGTGAGGTCTAAATGGACTCCTCCTTTGGTTGCTCCTCTGTGGATCCCTGTGATGACTGTTCCAGTTCGTCAGTGGGCTCAGTGGGATCACTGCTGACACCTTGAAAGAATTCCCGGAGTCTCATTCAGCTGATGAATTCCTCTGTGTCTGCTGCAAGATTCATGGGGTCCCTT